>NW_024572983.1:0-927 GCF_018153835.1 Drosophila eugracilis | reverse complement strand
AAATGTTTACGAGACTGTCGATGCAACTCATTTACAAATTGCTCGTTTAATCATATTCTTCGAATTGGTGTATAGCTACACCTTCTATTTTCAATTGTTGCGCTTTTTAATTATCGCTGTCTAGGTTTTGTTACATAATTAAAAATACTCTCCAATAGCTTTTATCTTTTTCAAAAGACTTTCTCAAAATATTCAGTACTATCGGATCTCTTGTTATAGACCTCTATTTTGTTTTTCAAGATTTATGAAATTTTTGTAAGTCGACGATTCTTTGACTTACAAGGATTCTTAGGTCTTCCCCCTGCTCTGACACACTCATCTATATATTGTTTGTATTCAAGTCACTGTCATCTAAGGGCTTAATAGCGTTTTTAACTCTTTTATTTTGAGGGGGTTTAGATTACCATCAGTATCAAATAAAAAGTTTCATTAATTTAACTTTACCTCTTTTTAAATGATCTGATCGCTCCCTATCATTCGAAAAATGTCCAAACTTGTCAACAGACATGATGATTATAAATGAAAATCTTTTTTTGTTTAATATATATACATTAATTAAACAATAATTCCCTCCTCTCGCAGATCCTCTACTATTGAGAAAATCTCATTATTGTGATTGTTGTTACCCGCTGTTTTTAACGCCACTAAAATTAGTAAACCTTCACTAGTTCGTTCACATCATTCCAATATATAATTTGGTTTCGATTCCTCCACGGTCGCTATAGCCAAAAACCAGTTTTCATTACGAAGTAAAGTGGATGTTGTACCCCCTTCATTATCGTTTATTTATTTTTTAATAATTTTTATAATTTTTATATCTTCCCTCATTGCATTTTTTATAGGGGATTGATATAGCTTCCCGGCTCCCTCCTTGTCCATTATATTCTTTCGCCTTTCTTTCCGTTTCAAAACATTTGTTTTTGAAAA
>NW_024572982.1:0-849 GCF_018153835.1 Drosophila eugracilis | reverse complement strand
AGTTTTGTTAGAAATTTAACAAGGAATCGAACGAGATATGCCATTCTCAGATTCGAATAACTATGTGGCTTGGTGTATAGCCATGAAATACTGCAACGTTGCGAATAGGAAAAATGGGAAAAGCTAAATAGGTATATTTGATAACGGCAAATATCGTCAATTTTTGCGAGAAGAAATGGATCAAAATTCGCAATTTTAGCTGTGAATGCAGTTTTGTTAGAAATTTAACAAGGAATCGAACGAGATATGCCACTCCAGATTCGAGTAACTTCTATTGGCTTAGTTATAGCAATAATACAGCAACCTAAATTAGTGAAAAAATGGTGAAAATTTAAGTTGGCATATTGTCTTTTTAGAACGGTAGATATGAGTCCATTTCTGCGAGAAATGAATCAAAATTCGGAAATTTGTAGTAGAATGCAGTTTTGTTAGAAATTTAACAGGGAATCGAACGAGATATGCCATTCTAGATTCGAGTAACTATTGGCTTAGTTATAGCAATAATACTGCAACTTAAATTAGGAGAAATGGGAAAATTTAAGTGGGCATATTTGATAACGGGAAAATCGTCTATTTTTGCGAGAAATGGATCAAAATTCGCAATTTTAGCTGTGAATGCAGTTTTGTTAGAAATTTAACAAGGAATCGAACGAGATATGCCATTCCAGATTCGAGTAACTATTGGCTTAGTTATAGCCGTAATACTGCCAGTTAAATTAGGAAAATGGTTAAAACCAAATATCACATATTTAATAACGGGAAAATCGTCAATTTTTGCGAGAAATGTATCAAAATTCGCAATTTTAGCTGTGAATGCAGTTTTGTTAGGAAATTTAACATGAATCGAAC
>NW_024572981.1:0-140954 GCF_018153835.1 Drosophila eugracilis | reverse complement strand
AACAATCACCGGGGCACCGTGGTACGTTCTCAAATAAAAACATACACTGCGACTTAAACATTTTACCAGTCAAAGAAGTGATCAGAGAACAAAAGGTAAAGTACTTCACCAAGCTATTATGCTCAACCACTGGCGAAAGGTCTACTGTCATTGAGCAACCAATCATGCCTTCATTTGCAATGACTCACCACCCAGCGATAGACCTGGGAGGGACGCGCAACCAGAATGCAGTCTTAGTATACTGTTAGTTAAATTTTAATGTTAATATTCGTCAACTTATTGTTAGTCTCAAAATTAAGAGTAGATTCATGAAACAAAAGCAAAGATAAAAAATAGAAAAAAATGCAACACGGTGTTGTAGGACGTGAGGAGGACTCGAGCGAGTCCACAAATCTATGTTTTTAATTAGTGACAATCCATCTAGTGGGCTTTGCTGCCGTCGTATTTTTGAATGTATGCATCTGATGCAGCCCGCTCCACGAAACGTAATCATCGTGGCTAACTTTAACATCGCATCTTATTTCAGGGTTCGGCACTGCTCTTTATAGACTCCTTCTTGCGGCGCTAAATGGTCAGCGCGCTAACCTGTGTTCTTAAACTTCGCTTACGTAATTTGTGGTGAATAGAGCCAAACGCTTTTCCTGAGCGGCGAGAGCGGGAAGCTGACCGCATTTGCGTACAAGCGCTTAGACCATGTCCGCGTTCATTTCGGTTGATCTTTGTTCCTAATTTCGATGAGAATCCCATACCTTCTTCCTTTTTCACTTCCGCTATACAACCTAATAATTGCAGCCAAGGGAGCCTGGTAGGTTAGCGGTGCTTATACTGGCCAGATACGAGGTATATAACGACTGGGAAGTAAGGCAAAGGTTTCGATGGGCCACTTTTTTGCAATATAAGGCCTAGAAAAAATTAGCGAAAACTGCTGGATCGTTACCTAAAACACAAAAATGTTGGACCAAATCCAATCTGAAGCAGAAATCGAAAAATCGAGTCACTTTTCATTTATACGTAAAAAATTCCTATTGCTGGAATTCTATATGCACTGTTATTTGTGTAAGAAAGACCGTGGATATTGTTGGCCCTCAGCACTTACATATTGCATAACTCGGGGTGAAGTTCGAATATTAATAGTAATATTAATCCGTTGGGCGTCAATTATTTAAATGGCAGGCCGGCTGGCTGTACGTCCGTGGCAGGGGGTAGAGCCAGCTGGTTGGATATCCGTGGCGGGGGTCGGCGGAAGGGTTGCTGCCGCTGGTGGTCCTCGTCGCTGTAGATCCCAAAGGGTGGTCGTATTACTCCTATGTTGAGATAGGAAGATTACGGCGGAAGGATAACTGTCCTTCGATACCGCTGGTCTAGTGACTCAATCAGTGTAACAATTAATAAGAGATTTAACGGCTAAGTGCCAGAGTTTCATGAATAGAGCTGGTGCTCTTGATTTATTAACCATTCAAATAGAACTAAACTTAAGAATTGACAAAAGCTCATGCCTGGCCGGATTCTCGTGGCAGACCGCTGACCTTGTTAACTTGGTTGTTAACTTATATTCTGCTCCGCCGGAAAGGGCTCTTCCCAATGCCGTTGCCGAGCGTTGCTCTTCCAACCTTCAGCAAAAATCACTCTAAATTTAAAATTTAATAACCCTTTTCAAAACATTTGTCGACAAAGACGACACCCTGCACGATATTCAAAAATTCAATCATTTGATACCGTGTATGGCTGGCGACGCTTTAGGCACAGTCAGGGCGTTCCTGACTGAGGTCACTGGGGTCAATTACCCCAAAGCCTTGGCTAGCCTGAAGCGGGGGTACGATAATTACTGTCTGATTTTCTTCGACAATCTGCCGAAAATGTCCCAGAAATCAGCTGAAACATTGAGAAACCTGATCGACACAGTCAGAACTCTTTATGATTATCTGCCATTGGGGATGACAAACGGATTACGAATGTCATTCTCATCCATTTAATAACAAGGGAAAGTCTATAGCAAAAGACGATTGAGTCATGTCCGTCTGTCCGTATGAACCCTGAGACCTCAGGAACTATAAGAGATAGGATGTTTAGATTAAACATGAAGATTCTTGAGGTCCATACGCAGTGCAAGTTTGTTTTCGCCTCCTGCAACGCCCACTTAAACGCCCAAAAATCACGAAAAACTAAAATCGCTGAAATCTCAGGAACTATAAGAGCTAGAAAGTTGAAATTCAGTATGTATAATCTTGGGATGCCAGCGCATCTTATACTGGAATCTTATAGTCGCGGCACTCGACTTTTCCACTCGACGTTTCCTCTTTCAATTTATCGGCCACTGCATCATTTTCCGCAAAGTGTCGTAACATAGAAAGCTGAGAGCCACCGGAAGAATAAACACATACACACTCTCGCACTGATATCGCTGCCAGTTCTTTCGACCTTTCTATGCATTTTCGTTTCGGCTGTTGGACAAATGCAAGTGTTGTTGTTGTTTTTCGCAGCGTTTTCGGTGTTCTGGATGGCTCTTAAAAATGAACGAGATGGAATAATGAGGGAGTATATCCCGAACACACCAGTATTTACAAGAGGGTCGACTATCTCTAAATCCAGTTGAATTAGAATGTCGATTGGAAATTTTAAATTCGCACATCGAAAATGGCAGCAATCAGCTACAGCATTGAGAAACCTGATACACACAGTCAGAACTCTTTTATGATTCTCTGCTGTCTATTGGGGACTACGAATTTAATTCTCATCCATTTAATAACAAGCAAAGTCGATGCAGAAACGAAGAAAAAGTGGAAAGAACAATTGGACTATACTTCGCTTCCCTCTTGGAGCGAATGTGAGACGGCGTTGGATAGGCGACCAGCACATGGTCATCCTAACAATACGATCCCAAACCCTTCCTTATGTGTGTTTTGCACCACTGCAGAACATCAAATAGGAAATTGCACTTCTTTCGCTTCCCTAAACGTGCAGCAGAGGTTCGATTTTGCTAAAAAAAAAAAAGTGCCCTTATGCATTAACTGCCTTTGCAAGGGTCACACTGTTAATAAATGCAAGTCGAATCTTCAAAATCTGCAAGTCTTCTCACTACACATTGTTTCACAGATACTGCTAATACAAATCTGGCATTGCCGCCGCCTCCTCAGCCCGCGGTCACTCCATCCACTTCGCATGTTTTGCATGCGACTGTATCGGATAGATACCACAGCTATCTTGCCACAGCTATCGTGAGCGTATTAACGAAAAGTGGTGAAGTTGTTATAGCTCGAGTGGTTCACACAATAGTGAAGTCGCGAATAGGAAGCAGTGGGTTGTCGTCCGATTTTTATGTTTTAAAAAATATTTCTGGGTATCATCCGGATCAAGCGGTGAACACCAGCGGGTGGAGGATACCTAAAAATATTCAATTAGCAGATCCATTTTTCTTCAAACCCCAAAAAATTGATATGCTTATCGGCGCAGATTCATTCTTTGCAGTTGGCCAGATAAGCAGGGTCCTAAACTTCCCATCTCACAAAAAACTGATCTCGGCTGGATAATGTCAGTGAGATGTGCCTCGGAAAACGAAATAAAGACAGAAAATACGGTACATCTCAGCTGTCAGGAAGAAGCGACTCCACCGTGCAGAAATTTCGGTCTCTGCAGGACTTGCCACTTAAGGCTAAAGTCCATACCCCTGAGCAGCAACTTTGTGAACAACACTTAGAGAAAAATATTTAAAGACTGGGGTCTGGGAGATTTTCGGTTAGTATGCCGTTCAAATCTGACCCAACTACTCTTGGTTCGTCGTATAAAGTTGCGAAACGTAGATTTTTGTCGCTTGAAAGGAGGCTGTCAAAAGATCCTTCTTTAAAGAAAACGTATCTGGATTTCATGGAGGAATATGTATCAATGGTCCACATGTCCTCTACTGATGACAAACACTATTTCAATTTGCACCAATGCGTGTTGCGGGCTCAAAGCACCTCATCAATGTTGAGAGTGGTATTCGATGCCTCAAGCCGCACATCGACGCAGATTGCGTTGAAGGTTCCGGACAGGCGCCGGAAGCGTTGGGAACCTGCAAAGCCATCGTAATGAACTTTCTCTGCTTTTGCAAGAGGCAGGTTTTCAATTGGCAAAGTGGTTTTCAAACTGCAAGGAGATCTCCGCATGTGATAGCGCTGTTATGCCATTATTGGTTGACTCAGAAGTTGTTGTAGTGGTTTGGTTACCTGGCAAAGATTACTTTTAATTTCAATTTCAAAACGAAACATACTCTCTGTGCCTATTGTGTCCTTTGGTCACAAAGGCAAACCTTTAAGGCAACTTTGCTCCAACTTCCCAAAGTTATGGTACCGCTATTCGTTTACACAGATCCGCAGGTCCCGATTGAGATACACGGTTTTGCTGAAGCGAACCTGAATCTTCTAAGAATTTTCGTTTGGGTTTTCATTCATTCGAAAGTGTAAGAAAGTTTCACACTGTAGAATTCATCAATCACTTCGAACTATTGTTCGACTGTTTGGTTTGGTTGTCTATATTCAAATGTCCATTAGTTCTCTTAAAATAAGGCTTGCTAGCTGTCGGCTGAGCAGCCGACTTATATACGACTCGTATTTCATATATAAGTAGATTAAGAATATGTAGAATGTGCAGAGAGTGAGAGGTATGCATGCACATATGCATATAAGAGATCAGTGTGGGAACCATGTTGACTTGGCTATACGCGGGGTACTCTAAGTATGCATATCATATTACGTTTGCACTTGATATGTATGTGGGCACTTGGCATGTTGTCGCTGAGTGATAAAGGCAATGCCCTATGCATCATATTGGCATAACCTAAATATTTATGTTATCTGATAAGACGCATATGTGCATACACTACATCTCCCTCCTTTCTAAAAATAACGTAATTTTATGAAGTTATTTTATTTCTTATTATCTATTAAAATTTGTTTTTAAGGTTTTTTTTGTTTGTTTCGCTTTTTTTTTATATTTGGGGTTGTTATTGTATATGTTATTATCTATATATGGCCATACTAAATCTGGTTATGAAATAAAGAGTTACAGTTTATCCTAATGAGCTATCAGTTTTTTGTTTCCTATTTCCGTTACTTAATACGGACCCGTATATTTATAATCTAGCTTATGACCTGTTTTATTTCTTAATGATTATTTATGTCCTACTGATATATCTATATTGTTTACCTTCTGATCATATAGTGCCTGCCCGTTACTCGTAGAGTAAAAGGGTATACTAAATTCGATGAAAAGTATGTAACAGATAGAAGAAAGCGTTTCCGACGCTATCAAGTATATATATTCTTGATCAGGATCAATAGATAAGTCGATTGAGCCATGTCCGTCCGTCCGTCCGTCCGTATGAACGTTGAAAGTTGAGATTAGGCATGGAGATTCTTGAGGTCCCGGGACAGCGCAAGTTTATTTTAGCATTCTGCCAAGCACACTCGCACACACACGCCTACTCTAACGCCCACAAAACCAGAAAAAAACAAAAATGCAAAAATGGGAACTAAAAGAGCTAGAAAGTTGTGCTTAAGAATACGTATTCAAGAGATGCCACTGAAACATGCCACGAGTTTTCATCCGACCACGTCCACTCCAACGCCCACCAAGCGCGGAAAACTGTGGAATTTGATCAACTTATTTCTGTTAATATCTTTCGATTTATCAAAGATTTTTTAAATCGGAACATTATTTCGCTACTTATGAATCTATATCTATATTTACTTTCTTAAGGATAATCATCTATATTATATATGGTTTCTATGCTATCTATGCTATTAAATTGTTTTGGCAAAATACTTGTTTTACCAAATACTAGCTCATGTGGACAATAATGATGTGCCATAGAGGGGGTCGTGTTGAAACAAAAGACAAAGTATTGAAGTCATACGTCCCAATCTGTTTTATCAACCGATATATAAGATCGTATGTATTCATTAAAAGTTCTACGACCTCTTTCTATTTCTGTAGATATAATATTTTTAATATTTTAATATATGCACAAGTTGTCTATAATTGACGTTTTATACTTTGTTCTCATGTCCGTAATGAACGTCTTCATTGGACCGTACTTTATGATAAAAGATTCAAATATTGCTTTAGCGACAGTATTAGCGTTCTTATTTGGTAAAGGTATAGCAACTAAGTATTTGGTTAAGTCAAAAATTAAAGTGACTGCATTCTCGTTGATACTTTCTGATTTTGGTATTGGACCAGTAGTGTCCACTATCAATTTGTCTAAAACATTTATAGGCGTGTCTCTTATTGTTAATGCGGTCTTACTATGTTTTCATCATAGCTCATGAGTCATATTTTTCCAAAAATAATGTCTTTTCACTTTTGCTTAAGTTTTTGAAAGTCAGTATGACCTCCTTGTATGGTATCGTCATGGAAGTTAGGCAGAATGGCTTTTTTTTCTTTTTGTTTATTTATTAGGGTGACCGGGTTGGGTAGCGCTACTCTTAATTTTTTCAATATTTTATTAATTTGAAATTATTCAAATTATGAAATTATTAAAGTTTATTCAAATATATTTTCCCATGGTGCCACTTTGAGTTTGGTGATTTTATTTCTACCGGCTTGCAGTTCAAGCCTTTGGAAAAATGAACCTAAGTCTAGGATTCCATTGGTATTTAAATTGCTAACATCGTATCTTCCAGTAATTTTTCTGTCATGTTTAAATAAACATAACATATCTTTTACATGCAATGCCACTACTTTACGTACTTCGTCATTGTTTATGACTTCATATACGTTGGGTCTAGAAGCTGTATCTAAAGATTGCATAGGCAATTTTTTGTTCTTTATTATATATTATAGCCTGTTATATTTTGTAGATCCTTGATGACTATTCTTGATTACGCATCTGTTACATAGTTGTCTTTTCCCTTTAATAAAGGATAGTATTTGGTTGTCCAGTTGCTTCCGTTCAACTATTTACGAATTCGGATATGGCAGCCATGATAAGTTTTACCGTATCAATTGCGCAATTCTTTTTCATTGCCTTAACTGCAGACTGTGTAGAATAACTTCTCCTTTATCATCAAATACTGGTATAAGCTTTGATGCAGTGTTTATAAAATCAATCAATATTTGATTGTGCCATTGTAATAAAACTTCCCAGTGTTGAGCCAGTGTCTATATATATATATTGAATGTTCGTGTATTTTAGATCTAACTTGCATACTTGGAATTAGTAGATACTAAATTCTGAAATCTTCTTCTGAATTATGGGTCTTTGTGTATCATGCTTGAATAGACATACATATATATAGTGAAGTGTTGATATTTATTTGAGTCGAATTTATAACTCGTCAGTTGTCTAAGGACAACGCCAAGTTCTCGTCTTTATTCAGATGATCTCAGCTTAAGACTGAATTATTGTGACAAAAATCTTACTTCTACTGCCCTTTGTTTACACAAGTTGGGAAGCGAGATCGCCCGCTTGGGATATTGATTGTACATAATAATTTCAGAGTGAGAGTGCCACTCAGAGAGCGGGACTTAGTTATTTAAAGAATTGTTTATGTTATTGAGAAGCCGCATTGCCTGCTCCAGATGTGGATTGTTTACATTGGTTCAGCGTGGGATCGCCTACGCTGCAGATTCTTATTTTCTTTATTTCTTGGTACATAACGGATTTTGTGAATATATCACTTCCCTCCCCTTAAAAGGGTTTCCTATGTTTGGGCTGGCATTTCAGGGTACAATGCAAGCAACTGGTTTTGTGCCGGTTCTATTTCTTGATGTGGTTCTTGATTATTTTTTGATTGTTTTCTAAATTTTGTATATAAAAAGGTAAGTGGATTTAGTATAAACAATTTTATAATATGATCATTTTATGATAACTACTAATATTATTATTATATTTTAAAATGTCATTATGTTCTACCATCTTTATCTAAGTTACATTAATCGGTGAATACAATGCTGTTTAATCAAATTCTGAACTTAACCAATTTTCGCTTAAAATAACATATCCAATTTTAACTCTACATTGTTTTATTCTAATAATTTTGCTTCCATTTATTTTTATATCGCCATTTAATTCTTGACAATTTTGTTCAATTGTAGTTTAAGTTAGATTTCATGTAAGTATAATATTTGGTTCAACGTAATGAATAATTTCCTTTGAAGGAGTTGATATAACATTACAATTAATTTCTCTTTCAAGGCGAACGGTTGTGTTTTTGGCTTTTGCGTCTTCTCGAGCGATTTAATTATTGAATTTATCACCTCGTTTTTGCTACTTTTTTGCAAACGTTTATCTACTTGAAAAAAAAACCGTCTTTTCGATTCCGCGTTGTGCAGTGCATTTATTGTTATCTGTTTGCATAAAGCATTTATTGCAAACAAATATCAACAACTGTGGTCTGTATTCTAACATATTTTTTTTACTTACTCTTTGTGCTATTAGTAACGGAACTTTCACCGCTTACCTCTCCAGCACAACAACTCTTTTCTATATCTCACACCGGCTTGTAGCTCTCGAAAACAAACTCTCTCTCCCTCTCTTATACAACTTGTACTCACTTATAACGCCTCTCTCTCGCTAACACTCTCTCGCTTACTGTTACTGTTTCTCTCAAACTCCCTTTCTTCTTCCCTATAATATTTTTCTGGCACAGTGGTTTACATCTTGCTAATTATTTGCCAAAATGTCCGATATTATCTGTTGAATTAAAAAATGCAATAAAATTGGGTCGGTTGACCAAGTAAGCGTCCACTGTTGGCTGTGTGATAACATTGCGCACTCCAAGTGTGCAGGGTTTAAGTCAGCCACCATTCCGGATGCTTTGGGTCGATCTGACTCTGGCTTACACTACTGTTGTGACAGATGTCGTGAGCCCCAGAAGGAAATTAGATCTTTTATGCGGCAGACTAAAAATGGGTTCGGTCAGGTATTGGTTGCTTTTCGAAAAGCTAACGACATGTTTTCGGCGCTGGACCCTCAGTTCAACAATTTACAATTGTTGAATGAGTCTCCTAAGCGCATAAAAACGTCCCGTTTGCCGCCGGCGGTTACCGCCAGTAATGCTAATAACTCCCTTCTCCCTCAGTCTGATGTTCAACAGTCTCCTTCATTGTCACCGCTGCCGTCTACCACTCCAATCGTGACGACACCGGTAACAGCCCATATTTCGGATCCCGAAAATGTTGCTAAGGTGCGTAGGCATTTGTCTGAAGAGCAGTCCGAGGTAGTCGCATTGGACCCTCCCGTGCCAAATGTTCTACAAGCCCAAAAGAATTTACCCGTGACTCACCAGAGGAACTTAGAGTCCGGATTACCGGCACCCACTGGTAGCGTGGGTAAACCACCCGCCCCGCCAAAGCCCTTGGTTGGTATTCCCCTAGAGAAACACATTTTTGTTTCCCGGCTTTCCCCTGATACGTCCGAATCGGACATCTTAGCTTACATCCAAGCAAAACTTAAAGTCGATATTAGGGTGGAAAATATCACTATCACTATCACTATCACATATCACTATCCGTGTTCCTCAGATGGCTTTTGACGATATCTGTTCGCCAATTTCTGGCCGCAACATATTTCCGTTCAAGAACATCAGCTTAAGAATAAAAAAATAAAAAAAGTCGCCCTTTAGGAGTAAAGCTTCCACAAGTAAACGCTCCTGCCAACCTAAAAAACTAACATCATCCATAATTCTTTCGTACCAGAACACTAGAGGCTTACGCTCTAAACTTTCTAATTTGTTCTCGGTAAGCTTCTCGTTTGCATCCCAGGTCATTGTGTTTACCGAAACCTGGCTAACTCCAGAAATTCCTAATTCTGAAGTTTTCCCCAGTAGGTACACAATATATAGGCTCCCTCGGAAATGGTGGTGGAGTCCTAATTTCCGTGGAATCTAATCTTGTTTCCGAGGTGATAAATCTTCAAACTGTAGACTTAGAATTTATCACAGTTAAAATCTCATTGTCTAGGTTAAATTTATATATCACTTGCTCTTATATTCCGCCTAAGTCCGATTCCTTGACATATGAGCGGCACCTAGCAGCCATTCAGTCTGTCTTCTCAATGTTATCGGACATGGATCAGCTGGTGGTGTTGGGTTATTTCAACCTACCCCAGGTGGCTTGGTCCATGAACGATAACACCTTAGCTTTAACACCTATGTCGCATCACGACTTTCCTGGACGCCGTATCCATTTACAGAGCTCCACCTCTCACACTCCCTGAAGATCCTTATCATCCAACATTAGATCTTACGATCGATGCGGGGCTATGCACTAAGCCTAAGAACAATTACGCTGATAAGAAAATTCGATGTTTTCGTAAAGCCGACTTTAAAAAAATTAATAACTTTATTTCCGAATTTGACTGGTCCGATTTGTACGCATGCACCGATATGTCGACTGCTCTAGATATATTTTATAGTACATTAAACCTAATTTTTGATCGTTTTGTTCCGTTGCGGTATCCGGCTATGGCGGATAAACCCCCTTGGTATACAAGGCACCTTTCTATTCTAAAAAATATTAAATTAAAATTATTTAAAAAATACTTAAGAACTAATAGCAATGACTGTTTCGTGCATTATATGGTAGCTCGGTCTAACTTTACCATGCATAACACTCATTGTTATCAGAACTATTTAGCTCGATGTAAGAACCAGTTTGCCCTGGATCCGAAACAGTTCTATAGTTTTGTTAACACTAAGCGTAAGTCTAAAACCTTTCCGTCTTTGCTATCGTTTGGAAAATCTACTGCAAGCACGGATCAGGAGATTGCCGATCTTTTTGCACAGTTTTTTAAAACTACCTATTCACCTTTGTTAATAAACGCGCAGACTTACGCTTACGATATCCCCCGGTCTAACTTTATTTCCCGACCCACCTTGTCGGAATGTGGGGTTATAAAGGATCTTCAGAATGTGAAGCCAGTCTTTTCGCCAGGTCCAGACGGGGTACCGGGCTCTGTGCTTAGGTACTGCTCTGCTACCCTGGCCAAACCCCTTTTAAAATTATTTAACCTTTCCCTGGAAACGTCCACGTTTCCCGCTATCTGGAAAGAGTCCCTTATTATTCCCCTTCACAAGAAGGGAAAAAAATCGGATGCTGAAAATTACAGAGGTATATCTAAACTATCAGCCATTCCGAAACTTTTCGAAAAAATTCTTGTGCCTCACTTGCAGCACAAGGTTAGATCTGCCATATCTCCATGTCAGCATGGCTTTATGAAACAACGGTCTACCACTACCAATCTTGTGGAACTAACATCCTTCGTGATCACTGGTTTCCAAAATAAACTTCAGACGGATGTCATTTACACTGACTTCAGTAAAGCATTTGACTCCGTGAATCACGGCCTTCTTTAGAAAAACTTGATCCTATCGGTTTTCCTACTGATCTCCTGGGATGGATTAGCAGTTACCTCACAGGTAGAACGCAACGAGTTCTTTTTAAAAATTCAGTGCGGCTTTAGTCTATGCTTCCTCCGGGGTCCCTCAGGGGAGCCACCTTGGTCCGTTACATTTTACCTTATTCATTAACGACCTTCCCTTGGTTATTAATGACTCCCTAGTACTTATGTATGCAGATGATGTCAAACTCTGTCTGCAATATACTGATGCCTCCTACCAGGTGAAATTGCAATCTGACCTTAATAATTTTCAAAACTGGTGCTCTGCAAACTTATTAAATCTTAATGGCTCTAAGTGCAAAGCAATGACCTTCTGTCGCCTAAGACCTAAAGCTGCCACTTATACTTTGTATGGTGTAGCTCTGGAAAGAATTAAGGCAGTTGAAGATCTTGGCATCCTACTCGATGCAAAACTTAAGTTTTCCGACCATATTTCCTCTATGGTTAATAAAGCTAGAGGAGTTCTTAGTTTCATTAAAATGTGGTCAAAGGAATTTAACGACCCCTATGTTACCAAAACACTTTTTATTTCTTTTGTTCGTCCGATTCTGGAATATGGATCATGTATCTGGGACCCCCAGTATGGGGTTTACCAGTGCCCTATTGAATCCATCAAAAAGAATTTTTTAATATTTGCTCTCCGCGGTCTCAACTGGGATGCAAATATACACCTTCCCTCTTATCAAAGTAGACTCTTACTAATCAATTTACCATCCCTTACTAATCGTAGGACGATGCTTGGGGTAATCTTTATACATAATCTTCTTAAGGGTGAAATTGATAGCCAGGCCCTTCTAGGCCGCCTGAATATCCATGTACCCTTAGGATTACTAGAAACTATATTCCTCTATCCTTAGAGCATTGTAGTTCGAACTTTGCCCAACATGAACCATTTCGGGTACTATGTTCAAACTACAATGATCTTTATAAAATTACTTCTAACTCTTCTCCTAACACTTTGAAAGTTTCGATACTAATCCATTTAGCACAAAACTAACTTTCCTCGTATCTTTCCTAATCCACTCGGATCAATCCCCGTGTTCCGAGCCGTACGTCAGACGGCAGCGCCCCTCGGTCGGTTGGTCGGGAGGTGGGTTGCACGTCAAGCAACTGGAGTCGCGCGAAAAAAAAAATTGGATTTTTACGCTTAATTATATTTTTAATGCATTCATTATTAACTTCTTTATTGTCTTGATTATAAATTTTATTTTCATCTTATAAATATGATTGTTGATCTGAATAGTCTAACTGATACCCATTATGGTCGGGATAAGGAATTATTTTAATGGTGTTAATGTTTTTGTGGTTAATAGGGATATGTGAAATAAGTAGTAATTCATTATTTTTGTAGTCAATCCACGTTGATGTTTTGATTAAAAGTATATTTTGGCTGTTAATGCGTTCTAGTGTGTCGCAATTGAGTAACTTTGGGTTAAAAAGTCCAACAAGTGTGTCAGTACTATTGCGGTTTTTTTCGTAGTTAGTAAGTTTCTCCAGTCATTCCCTTCATTCACAAACTTAATGAATAATGAATTAAATGATGTCGTAAATCATTTAATTTATAAAGTTGAATTGAATTTTCTGCAATTGTGTCTTTTTTTTTAATATTTACCCTATCATTTTCATCAAGTGTGCCAAAAAGAAATTTAAAAGATGATCCTATTATGTCGAATATTCCACGTTTCTGCCTATTTTGCTGATGATTAGTTATACCATTTAATTATTTTAGTAGTTTGTTGTACAAATATTTGCATTCATTTATTATATTCTGAATTAATAGTTGGCTATTTGGAAATAAGTGATTTTCTTTGAATAATTTAGTCATTTTCTGTATACCTGGATGTAAAAGTTTTTCATGTGATTGAAGTATAATTTCTTTGAATTCGGCGTATGAACAAACATTCTTTAATAAGTGCGACTGCGAATTACTTTAGTGCAAGTGGTATTAATATTTTTTCTCTGCGTGCTCTTTGAATGATTTCAAAATTTACATCGCTTTCAATATGAATGGTAATGTTTCTATGAATGAAATGATCAAGTACAATTTGTTTGGCCTTGTCGAGTGTCATTACATTATATTGGATTGTGGTAATGGAGTTACCGAATATTGTTGAATGCTCTACTTTATTGTTATCGGATTAATTTTTTTTGAAATAGTTTTTTTTCTGTTAAATGAATTAGGTTACTATTATCTTCTTCTGCACTATGCTGAGTAACTTCACTTTGGTGATTTTCTTCTATTTTAATTCTTGATAATGCATCGGCCACTGAATGTTCTTTCCGTTTAATATAGTCGATTTTAAATTGGTATTCGTTTAACTTGGCTCTCCATCTTTGTAACTTGGCATTTGGTTCTTTTAAGGTATGCAGCCATCTAAGAGGTTGATGATCACTAGCAATGAGAAAATGTCGACCTAGTAAATAATGACGAAAAGTTTTAGTGGCCAAAACAATGGCAATTAATTCCTTTTCGATAGCACTGTACTTTTATTCATGTTCATTAAGTGTTCTGCTAATAAAGGATATAGGATGACAATTTTGAGAAAGTACGGCTCCAAGGGCCACATCACTGGCATCTGTGGTTATTATGTATGTATTTTTTTCGAAATCGGGTAATTGGAGAATTTGTTCTCTAATTATTAAAGTTTTAAGTTATTTGAATGTTTCTATGTAGTCGGGGTTTTGTGTATCTATTTTTGCTCCTTTTTTTAAACATTTGGTCATTGGATTTGCTATGTCTGCGTAGTTTGGGATAAATTTACGATAATAAATTATTAATTAATTGGTTAATCTAAGGAAAGCTTTGATCTCTTTTACTTTTGTTGAAATTGGATATGGAACTATGGCTTTAACTTTAAGGGGGTTTGGTTTTATACCATTCGGGGTTACGATGTGACCAAGAAAACTAGCTTCTTTTTTTAAGAATTGACATTTGTCTAACTGCAACTTTAAATTTGCTTCTGCAAGTTTGAAAAAAACTAGCTGTAATGAATTTAAATGTACGGTAAGGGATGTGGAAAATATTATGATGTCATCTAAATACACTAAACAGTGTTTTTTGAGCAACGGTAGAAGGATATTATTCATGCACCTTTAAAAAGTAGCAGGTGCATTTCTAAAGCCAAATGGCATTCGAAGATATTCGTAATGACCGCTTTTGGTGGAATATGCAGTTTTAGGTATTGATTCTGAGTCCATTTCTATTTGATGAAATCCCTTTGCCAAATCGATAGTTGTAAAATATTAGCATTTACCTAGTTACCAAGGATTTCGTCAATGTTTGGTATTGGATACCTGTCGGGAATAGTTATTTCATTTAGCTTTCTACAATCAATTACTACTCTATACTTAATTTTTCCAGAAGCATCAGTTTTTTTTGGGTACTACCCAGGTAGGACTATTGTACGGTGAATTACTTTCCCTAATTAATCCCTGATTAAGCATTTCCCGAACTTGGTTATCGGCTTCAATTTCGTGCGCTTGAGCAAGTGGGTACTGTTTTAAATAAATTGGGGAGTTATGTGTTGTATTTAGTACGTGTTTTATGGTATTTGTAAGTGTAAGATTGTCTCCTTCTTCATATTGAAGACTTTTGAATTTATTTAATAAATCTTTCAACCTTGAAGTTTCCTCCTGATTCAGGTGACCTAATCAAAACAATCCAAAATAACTTTATTTTATTGATTCCTGATGTGATATTTTTATTGGTTTTATTGCCCTTTGGATATAAAAATTTTGGTTTTTTTCTGGTTTTGAAGTTATTAATTTATATGTTTTATTAAAAAGGGTAACTGTGCTATTTTTGTAATTTATAATTGATTGGCATTTTCAATAATTTTCTGCAAATTAGTATATCATAATTATTAGAAAAATTGTGTACAAAAAATGGTTCATTTGTTTTAAAAATACTATTGCTGGGTAACATAATTAAATTGTTGAATGTAATAGGGTCATTTGATGTCAAAACTTCGCATATAGTATTTTGAATTGGAGGACAAAATATATTTTTATGGATCATATTTTTTGTGGATCCTGTGTCTATATGGCAATTGTATGTGCAACCTTTGTATGCTATTTCTATGTATTGGTGTTGTCTGGGGCTGTTAACCGAAAATTTTCGTTTGGTTCTGAGCTATTTTGATTTTGTTCATCTTTATTTTGGGTGTATTGTACCTGTTATTGCTGTTGTTGTTAATTTATCAACCTATGGTATTGATTGTGGTCATAATACTGTTGTTCATAATAATTAGGTTGTATTTCTTCGTATTCGTGTTCGTGTGCGTCTTTAAATCTCAATTCGTCAATAGACATTTTGGTTTGTTCACTGTCCGATGGTCTTAGTCGTTTGGTAACCGGGAAGTTAGTATTTTTAGATGTGGAGGGTTGTTGTTGTTGAGGGTATGTATTTCCTTTAAATGTGCTGTTTGAGGATTTTGAATTTTATTTGAATATTGTGGAAAAGGATTTTTGTGAGTAAATGGTTGTGTGTTCATGTATTGGTTGGGTCCGAAATTCTTTCGATGGCTCCAAGAAGAATCCTCTGTTGTCGCACATCATTAGTTTGGTAAAGTGAAATTACATAGTCCACTCTGCGGATGAAAGTGTAGAGAGTTTCTGAATCACCCATGATGTCTTTTAGCTGCTGACGAGCTTCAGCAAGGTTTTTGTCGCTTAGTGCAACAATTTGGCGTGCGGTGATAACTGGTTGTGTCATTGTTATAGTAAATTTGTTGTTATAATTTTTGATTTCACTTTTTAAAGTTGAAGTGTTTGTTTAAATTAATTTTCTTAAAATTTATTTGTTGTTATTAACTGTTAGGTGCCGTTGTTGTTTAATCCAAGTTGATGGGTTTTAAAATGTTTTGCGTAATTATTGTTCGAGAACTGAATTATAAAATGTCATTTATTTTTCACTCGAGGTTCTTTTTTTCAGATACTTTTTGTATCCTACCGACTGCGCCAGTGAAGTGTTGAAATTTATTTGAGTCGAATTAATGTCCCGTCAGGTAACTAAGGACGACGCCAAGTTGAATTAATAAACGAATATTTAGGTTCGCGTCTTTATTCAGATGATCTCAGCTTAAGACTGAATTATTGTGACAAAAATCTTACTTCTACTGCCCATTGTTTACATAAGTTGGGGAGCGAGATCGCCCGCTTGGGATATTGATTGTACATAATAATTTGAGAGTGAGAGTGCCACTCAGAGAGCGGGACTTAGCCATTTAAAGAATTGTTTATGTTATTGAGAAGCCGCATTGCCTGCCCCGGATGTGGATTGTTTACATTGGTTCAGCGTGGGATTGCCTACGCTGCAGATTCTTAATACAATTTTTTTATAACATTTTATATCATTTCTATATCTTTAATAACATTTTTTTATATATATTTTTATTTTATCATTAACATTTTTTTCTTTTTTTTAAAGTCGTTTGCTTGGCCTTTATATCTTTTTTTCTTTTTTGAACGCAATTAGCGCACAATATTAACAATATGTTTACTAATTCCAAATCAATATTATTTGGTTCAACCTTATTTATTACGTTCGCAGTGGAATCCTCTTAACGTCTACGATACCCATTTTTTTTTTATTAGAATTATAGTTATAATTATTACTTATTTCTTGACAGAATTTACTTATTGAGTTACTCCTCATCTATTCTATATTGGCCTTTCTTAATTTTTTTACATATATCCTACCTATGGTTTCGCATAGCTTTACGGGCTATACTTCTAAACGAGCGGAAATGGTTCCGTACGATTTTACAAAAATTTGTCTTATATTTAATTATAGTGTGTATATTGATGATTTTGATGATTCGCATCCCCTGCGTCATCTGGTCGACTCCGGTTGGTTACATTAATTTGCTGAGTGAGTTGTGGCTTGTGGCACTCTATTTTGGAGGGTTTCTTTTAAAAATTCAAGCTTATTATAAAGTTTTTGAGCCGTGGTCCATGCGGGCGGTGTAGACTGTGCGAATAGCAGCCCCTTTATGTGCGCTATTCTTTTATTAATTTGGTTTTTTTGGCCTCCACGTACCATCACACTATGTGGAATTTGACCCGTTTTTGTGGCCAAAATTAATATTTTTAAAATTAACAAGATTTTCCACTACAGGTTTCTTGTATAATGATGGTTATGACTAAAGGAAGATATTTTTGAAAAGTGGGCGAACGCCCCCTCCGCCCACAAAAGTTTAATATTTGCGGAATTTTCATGTTAGAGACCCCAATTGGAACACAGGATAAATGCAGATTTCAATTGTGTCCTGCAAATTTGGTCCAGATCGGATAATAAATTTAGAAGTTATTAAAAAAGAAATTTTTTTGGTAGTATTATTCTAGTTATTCATTTTCAACTGCATCATTTTCATCAATTTCATTATTATTATATAAAAAAAGTATGTATTTTTGTTCTTTCCTTGCGTCGATACCATTTGAAAACTAAATTTCACCAGCCAACAGTTGGATGACTTCTACTTCTACTCCCTTGCTTACGCCAAACTTGTGCATTGCTGAACAAGAGGTTGCTTCCTAAAAATTCAAATTACGCAAAGATTCGCAAATAAACGCAAATGAGCTAATATATTCTGAATTCAGAATTGACAAATCTATAACATAGTTATGGACACTCACTGATACTCTTTGAAACTTTTTTTAAAACCCTTTGCAAAGTTCAACTTTCTTTCTATAAGTGACAAAGGAACACCACTTGCTAAACATACAAATTGTTAAAAAAAATACGAACGAAACACACAACGTATTAGTATAAAAAAATAGTATTAACCTTAAGAATCAATATTCAATTTGAATTAGATTATTTAATGATTTTTTCTAAGAGATATGCAAATTTGAAGTTGCACCACAAAATTAACATTTTTAACAGCACGTGGTTTTCGCTTGCAACAGCTGACTTTAACAGCTTGTATTTTAACAGTAAGCTGTTAAATTAACATTTTAGGTATGTAACACAGCATTTTGATCATTTCTTAACTTGGTAAAATTGAAAAAACGTAAATTTGTATATTTTCAAAAAATGAGTTTTGGCCACAAAAACGGGTCAAATTCCACATAGTGCATCAGTCACACTCTACTCACTCAGACTTTTTTTATTATCATATTACGTTTGCACTTGAAACTTATGTGGGTACTTGGCATGTTGTCGCTGAGTGACAAAGGCAATGTCCTATGCATATTATTGACATAACCACAAAGTGTTGTGACTTCGGATAACCAAGTGTTGCCGCTCAATATTTATGTTATCTGATAAGACGCATATGTGCATACACTACAACAGCCTTTCGAAAGAAGTATTACGCCAAGAGAACTAAATTTTGCGTTCGGAAGTAATTCACGAATTCAGTGACGACATAGGCAAAATTCGGAAACAGAGTTCGGTATCGCCGAATACTCAGAAAATGGATCCTTTTGTGCAGGAAAATAGCTCAGATTGGTGCTTCTCGACGTTGCTGCGCGTTGGTCGGTTATTGAAGGCTCCCATCCCGAACGAACACAAATTTCCGTTGCTGCTATCGAAAAGCTAGCAATTCGTTAAATCTTACGTGTCATACTTGCACGTTACGAATTGTCACGCTGGTCCTCGAGCTCTTGAAAGTCTTCTATTTATTTCGATGCAAGGCGCAACTCAAATAATGGGGAACTTGCCATCAGACAGAGCTCGAGCTCTCCACCCTTTTAATATCTGTGGTGTTGTTGTGAACTATTTAGCACAACCTATCGTATTCATGGCAACCCACCGTACAAGTCGTACATGGCCTTATTTGTGTGTTTTGCGTTCAAAGCGATCCACTTAGAGTTAGTGTATGACCTCACCACTGATGTTTTTTTATTGGCTTTTTAAAGGCTTGTGAGTCACCGAGTGATCCCTGAGAAGGTGTGGTGCGACATCGCGACAAACTTCGTCGGCCAGATCGCCAGCTGAAAGAGTGCCGGGCCCGTCTGGAGGAGCGAGCTTGCGTATGGAAAGCAGGTCTGAAGTCCGCAAAGCACCTGGCTCTTGGGACGGCCACAACGACCTCTAGACTTCTATCGTTATCACGTACTGTGTCCTTTCGTCGTCAAGAAATTCGCTAATTCCGAAATAACAATTTAAGCCCTGCATTTCACAAGTTTTTGTTCGATTAATATAAACTCATATTAAATTTTTAATGGACACCAAAGTTTTCCGCGGCTTGCGGGATAGATGGGAATAAAATAAAATAAGTAGTATTGAAAAAATAAAAAACTACAAGCTTAATCTGAAATTTCTATCACTTATAGTAACCTAGATATGAGCCCTTCTACAAAATCGAAAACAGTCTTTCGAGCTTGGTGGGCGTACTTCCTTCTACCTGTAATATACT
The DNA here is from genome assembly GCF_018153835.1 of Drosophila eugracilis. Taxonomy (NCBI): domain Eukaryota; kingdom Metazoa; phylum Arthropoda; class Insecta; order Diptera; family Drosophilidae; genus Drosophila; species Drosophila eugracilis. The sequence goes on along the minus strand of NW_024572981.1, from coordinate 121,214 downwards.
TATCAACGAATCTAATATAGCTTTTTACTCTACGAATAAAAAAATAAATTGTTAAACATGTATAATATTTTATTAAAATGGTTAATATAAACATTAAACAATTGTACATATCTACACATGTAAATTTTTAAATTTAAATATGTACATATTAATAAGTAAAATTAATAAAACAAAAATTAACATTAAATATTAAATTGTCTTTTAATTTGGTATTTTTATTAATGGTTTCATCTTTATTTGTCCAGCTGGATTCGTCGATTGGAAAGCCAAGCCATTTTACCAAAAATGTAACCCCTCTTCGCTGTAAAACTTTCTCAACTAGAGGCTAAGATGTTTCCTGAAAGAAGCGCTCATGCGAATTGTTCTCTGGCTTGGCTCGTCGACTAGAGGTGTAGGTCTTGGCTACTTCTTTCGTATAGCCTATTTTCATTATTAATTCTAAAATAATCACGTTAAAGCACAATCATAAATATAGGGATGAGTCTAACCAGACATTACGAAAATTGTACAGAATGTAACACTGGGGATGTATTGCACTTTTTCTAATCTTTGATAGAAGATAGAGATAGAGATATAGAGATTTACATTGCCCTCCCTTCCTTTGGCCGATTTTTTTATTCAACAAAATCCAACGGTCCCTTCGGCGTTGATAGGTTAAAACATTAAAACATTATACTTATTTTTGAAAAAATAAAAGAAAAATATTTATAAAGCATTGGCTATAACAATGCACATATCTATGAATCAAGGAAAGGTAAAAAATTAATAAACTAGAACAATATAAAACAAGAGGAAACGCTATAGTCGAGTGCCGCGACTATAAGATACGCGTTACTGTTTTACAAAATTTGAAAATATTATTTTGCTAGTGGAAATTCACAAGGCGCCACCTATTGTCAGAGGAAGTATGTTGAGTATGCTTATAGTGACGATACTGCCCATGTGAGACCTTATAACCTAAATTTCTTCATAAACACCGAAATAATGTTCCGATTTGAAAAATCTTAATTAAATCGATACATATTAACAGAAATAAGTTATAAAAGGTCAAACGAAGGCATTCATAATAATATTATAGACGCCACAGTTTTCCGCGGTTTGTGGGCGTTCGAGTGGACGTGGCCGGATGCAACTTCGGGGGAAGTTGAAGAGGCATCTCTTAAATACGTGTTCCTAAGCAAAATTTTGTAGGTCTTATAGTTTTTGAGATTTTTGCCTTTTTGGTTTTTCTGGTTTTGTGGGCGTTGCATTCGCATTGGGAGCATCCTAAAAACCTACATGCTTAATCCGAACTTTCTATCTCTTACAGTTACCGAGATATCAGCTTTTCTAGAAAATCCGAAAACCGTCTTTTCAGCCGTGTGGGCGTATGGGTGGGTGTGGCCGGATAGTAAAACCACTTTGGCATCTAAAGATTCTACGTTCTGAATTTCAACTATCTAGCTCCAATAGTTCCTGAGATTTCAGGAATTTTATTTTTTTGCGATTTGTGGGCGTTAGAGTGGGCGTGGCAGGATGCTGTAATAACCTTGCGCTATCCCGGGACCTCAAGAATCTTCATGGTTAATCTCAACTTTGTATCTATTATAATTCCTGAGATCTCAGCGTTCATACGAACGGACGGACGGACGGATGGACAGACGGACATGGCTCATTAGTCTTCGATATTGATCCTGATCAAGAATATATATACTATTCTATCTGTTACATACTTTTCAACGAATCTTTTACTCTACGAGTAACGGGTATAAATATAATATAGAGATCAAATTTACATAAAAACATAGGATATAAATATGGTTGACATAAAAGTTAAATAATCATGAGTAGATTGGAAACGCTGGTTCTGGCACAGATTTATGGGGAATTAAGCTGTCACATTAGTGATAAAAACATGGTTTCCCCCACCCCGAAACCCATTATCCGTCGTCTCCTGTGATTAGGATTCCCCTTCACCACCCCGCAGGCCATTTTAGTCAGCATGGATTCTGGCACAGAAATCATAAACCCATAAATTATAGTTTTTAAAATCAGTGCACGTGTTCAAAGAAGTAATAAAATGTAACGATATGGAGAACCGATATACGTTCATGGACGCACCATAATAAAATTGTCAAGTGCATAGTCATGTATAAGTCAATGTTTCAAGTTGTTTATTTAAATTTCAGATTTTTTAGATTTCAGTAAGTAATGAGAAAAGGGATACAAGTAACGTGGCAGTAATTATTTTCTGAGAACATGTTTCTAAGATATTTTTAGTAGCTAGAACATAGGACATAGGCTGATTATAATACATCAGTTTTATGTTTAGCTAAATTGATTTTAAAATTTTAAATACTTATATGCACGGATACTCGGTATGTATGTGTGCGCCTGAGTCAGGTATTCTATAAGATCCTCCCTCCATTGGTTTTCTGAAAGACATGACCCTTTGCTATCTCTTGGGCGAGTCCACCTGGAAACTCACCCCTACCCTCAAGTGTGCGCTCGGGTCTGCTTGTGCGCGGAGCTGCGAACTCACCCCAACCCTCAAGTGTGTGCTGATATCTGCTTGTGCGCTGAGGTGTGGAAATTTATTTTTAAGCGTTTTAATGAAAAGATGCAGTTTTTAACTTTCAATCGTATAAAGCATACTATTGGAAAGGGCTTGAAAAATGCTTTTCAATGACACCAAACACGCCAAACGTAATGTTATGATCTTGGACTCCTATGACCTATACCCGAAATATAGAAATTGGAAAGCATTTTGTCTAAATTCTCTAAATCTGAGCGGAAAGTCTCCAAGCAACCGGAATTTTACAAACGAAATCTTGAGTTTACCCAATAACGCAAGCAGCTTGAGGTTCGGTTCGTCGTTTACGCCGACTTTGAATGTGTACTGGAGCCAGGAAATATTGAAGTAAGCCCAAAATTATTCAATTTTAACTCTCATAAACCTATAGCTTATGCCTATTATATAAAATTAAGTGTGCCTTTGATTCTATAGTATTTTGACAGAAAAGGAATGCTCTCAAGATGATTATGAACACGCACATAATGTCTCGTCACAATTTTCTTGTTCAAGTCTAAAGGATTACCTAGAGTTGTATTTCCTATTCACTGATATATTTGAAAATTTTAGAAAAATATGTTTACAAATTTATTCATTACACCCTCAGTCCCTCAGTTTTTACTACACCAGGTATATCTTGGGCAGCCATGTTAAAGACCACACACTAGAGTTAGTAGATAATAGCATTCGAGGGGGCTTAGTACAATGTTGTCAAAGGCAAATAACAAAGACAAATATACAAAGGCAAATAACAAATACTTAACAGATTTTGATCCAACAAAGGAATCATCCTCTATAATGTATTTCTTCCGTTTTATCCGTATAGGTTAAATTGGCAACTACATGGGAGTCTACGGATGTTCATAAACTCGGTCGAAAAAAACATTGTGCTACAAATTCAATTTCAAAGTTCAATTTTAATAGTTAAACTAAAATAAATGAGTTCTATAGGATCCAAATGAAAAAACTTTCTGTGGTATTTGTTAAGCCAATGTATTTGGGTTTTGCTGTATTGGACTTATCAAAATGCAAAATGTATGATTTCATTACCAATACATGAAACCCAAATTTCAAGAAAATTTAGTTTTAAATTACATGGATATAGACTCATTTATCTATACTATAAAAACTGATGATTTTTATAAGGATATTCGTGGTGATATTGAATCAAAATTTGATACATCCGATTATTCAGATAGAAGAAGGGATTTATATAATTTTAAAAAAGTTAATAAAAAGGGGTTAGGATATTTTAAATATGAGTTGAATGGAAAACTAATGAGTGAATTTATAGGTCTATTCTCCAAAATTAATAGTTATAAAATAGATGAAGTTGAAAACCCTTATAATAAAGCAAAAGGTGTGAGTTCCAGAAATTTAACAATGATTCATTATAAAAACGTATTACTCACTGGAACTGCACTATATGGTAGTAGGAAAATGTTTAGATCAAGGGCATACAAAATATCAACAAATAGGGTATATAAGAATGTGCTTTGTGCTAATGATATTAAAAGAAAACGTATACATAATTGTGTAGGCGGGCGATGTTGCCACAAAATGATACCACATTGTTGTAGAGAAGATGAAGTCGGGGGCGTCGTGGAGTAAGGCCGTGAATAAAGCTGCATACATGAAAACTGACTTAATCTAGCTTAACATAAGAAAAAGCCGCTACCGCCAGAGCGGACAGTCGCCGACGGCCGACCGCTGCAGTTGGACCCGAGGGAGAGAGTGCAAGATTGTGCAGAGAGGGGCGTGGATGCGCTCTTCAGTCAATACATTAAATGAACTTAGAGATAAACAAGTAAACATAGAACAAGAATTATTTTATAAGTCAATTGAATTGAAAATGTTTTATTTTGATCGAGATTGTGGTAAATATAAGTAAAATAAAAATAAATTGTAAAAAACATATAATATTTTATTGAAATTGTTTTTTTCAACAATTTTGCTTTATTTTTCAATATCATTTTCAATTTTGTTTAAAGCTAACAAATTTTTTACTTAGAGTTTAGACTTTTTAACTATCTTTACAACTATAATATTTTATATTTTGTTTATTTAATATTTATTTGTTCATTTTTATTTTCATTTAATAACCCAAGAAAATGGTAAAACTTGGCTCAATGGGCTTAAAGAATAAAGATAAAACTAAGACTGGTGCTTCGTGGTTACTAGGAAGGGAAGGACCTGTGATTTGCGAATATTGAATTTGTTTGTTGAATGAGAGATGAGTCCATCGATCATTTTAATATCTCCTTTTTTTTTGTAATATATTTATATGGGTCTTGGCACTACAGCCCCAGATTTCAGATCCATAAATCATTATGGGTAAAAATATTTGTTTATATATTGTCAGCTTATTGTGATTTGACAGATTTGATCTGCGATTTATAAAAGGGTACAATATTCGGATGGTCCTATTTATTTTGTCAATGGTATGACTTATGTGACCATTGAAAATAAGTTTTTTGTCCAAATTAATGCCAAGATACTTTATGGAGTTTTCCCATTTAATGTCAGTGTTATTTAGTTTAAGTTCACTATTTGGCAGAAAACACAGTTTCCGTTTTTTGGTGAAGAAAATTGATTTCGTTTTTGAGGCATTTATTTTAATTTTCCATTTATAAAAATAAGAAGATATTGCATCTAAGGACATTTGGAGCTCGTTTTCTATCGAATTATAAGTAATGCCAGAGCTAAACAGGGCTGTGTCGTCGGCAAATATAAGTGTATGACATCTTTGAAATAGGGGGATGTCCTAGGTGTAATTGTTATAAAGAACTGGTCCGAGCACTGAGCCCTGTGGGACACCTGCTTTGATTAGTTTTTTATTCGAATTGGTACCATCAAGACTGACGTAAAAGTACCTATCTGAGAGAAAACTTTGGATGATCTTTGTTAAATATATTGGGCTGTTACAAGTGATAAGCTTATGGATTAGATCATGGTGCCAAACAGTATCAAAAGCAGCTTCTATGTCAAGCGTTACCATGCCAACTGACTCTTTTCGTGCAAAACTTTCCTTTATATAGTTAGTGATTTGATCAAGTGGGTGAAAACAGTTCAGAAAAGCACGAAAGCCATATTGGACTGGGGGTAAAATGTTATTATCTTCCACATGCAGATTGAGCCTAGATTTAATTATTCTTTCAAAAATTTTTGAAAAACCACATAGCAAACTTATCGGACGGTAATTGTTTGGACAATCCGGGGGCTTCCCTGGCTTAGGAATTGGAATAATTCTTACAATTTTCCAATTTTTGAGGAAATAACCAATTTGAAGACATTTATTCATGATTAGAGCAAGAAAGTCTATCGCTTTTTTTGGTAAATTTTTGAGACAAATGTTTGGAATTTTATCAATGCCAGGTGATTTGTTTTTTTTAGTGACTTTATTATGACGTCAATATCCTTAGGAGTGATTTCAAGTGTGAATGTTAGGTCATTCAAATTGTTAAATTCGCTTTAGGTGTTTTGGACTTCAGTTGAGGTATTATAGTCTGAGAAACTGTCAGTAATGTGATGTTTTGATTCAAAAACTTCTGCTAAGATATCTGCTTTTTCTGCTCTTGTGGTAAACACTATATTATTGTGAAAGAAACTTGGGATAAACTGTTTCTTGTTCTTAATAATTTTAGTAAGCTTCCAAAATGGTCTGGAATTCTTGTCCAATTTAGTCAGTTTAAGATTTCATTTTTCATTATTAAGCTCAAATAGTTTCTGGCTAATCATGTGGTTCAAATAGTTTACCCTAGCCTTAAAGATTGGTTGTCTGGTTCTAATCCATTTTCTTTGATTTGTGTTTCTATCACTGATTATATTTTTTATCCACCGTGGAATTTTCAAAACTATGGGCCTAACAGGCGCTTCGGGTACACACTGCTTTATTGCATTATGTATGTCAGCTTGAAGAATATTGACCATTACATCTATTACTTCTTGCTCCGCTTCAAAATCCGAAAGAGCTTCGAGATTGGCTAAGGTAGCAACATTGAGGATATGCTTAAATTTTTTCCAGTTTGCTTTGGAGTATTGCAAGTGTGTAACATTTTTGCAATGAACTCCTTTAGTAAACTTACAAAGTACTGGTAAATGGTCCGATGAGAGATCAGTATGTACAATTGGCTCGGAGAAATTTATCGGTGAATTTGTAAGGAAAATGTCAAGAGTTGAAGGCTTGCTACTAAAGTTAGCTGGTATATAGGTTGGATCTTTGGAGTATAAAAGCGAAAATTTTCCTGTTGATAAAAGCTCATGAAGGCAATTTCCAAACGAGTTAGCTCTGGCACAATTCCATAATCGATTTCTGCAGTTCAAGTCACCACCCAATATGTAATGGCCATCAATTTGTGAAAATTTTACTGGGTCGGCCCTGAACATTGTTTTTATGTGTTTATTTGTTAAAGGAAAGTTGCATGGATTGTTTAGGTATTTAGCTGAAGCACCAGGAAAATAGGCTGAATATATTTTGAGAGAATTATTGGAGTCAATGTTTATCTTTATAGCAATGTTTTCTATAAGATGGGTCTTTATGCTTTTGATTTGTTCATGCTGAATACTGTTCTCTACTATAATCGCAACACCTCCACCTTTTGTGGTACCACGATCATTTCGATAAACTTTATAATTTGGTATAGACAGTTTAATTTTATCCGTTAGCCATGTTTCGCTAACAAGACAAACATGGATTTCGTTTTTAGTGAGGAAGTTAACTAACTCAAGACGTTTACTAATGACGGCACGAGCGTTCCATGCCATGTTATTAATATGAGTGAGTGATTTACTTATTGGTGTACACATATTTGATAGCAAGTTGAGTTATTATATTGAACTGCTCACTTTTTGAGGTGCAGGCACTCAGTTTATTTATGAGCTCAGTCGCAAGAGCTGTGATTTCGTCGATGGTAAAAAGGTCGGGAGAACTCGGTGGATTTGAGTCGTTGTTTACGACTGCATTTCTGTAGCTCTGGTATGAAACTTGAGGAAGATTTGGCGGCCGAATCGGAGTTGAGTGCTGTCTTGCTGATACGAGCATATTTCGGTTTGCTCCACGAGCTGTTTGGTTCTCGTACCTCGGTTTGATGAAACGATTAGCGCTGGACGATCGTCGTTGGAGAAGCGACTGATAAGAAAGTCGGCAAGGGCACTGAGGGTAGGAGGAGGGGTGATTCCCTTTGCAGTTTGCGCATTTTAGTTTGGTGCTGTCAGGGCACTCAATGGTCTTGTGTGGGCCGGCACAGTGGGCGCAAGAGGTCTTTACAGCGCAATGCATGGATCCATGGACATAAAGCTGGCAATTGTGGCATTGTGTCAGTTTGGTGCTTGGTTTTGATTTCTACTCCCATCGTACTTTGGTATGGTTTATATATATGTAGTCTTTGCGTAGCTGGTGCAGAGTGATGCTTTTATTAGCGATATAGACTACATAGAGCAATAGTTTATTGTCATTTTTTGTTGTTTTTTCAATTGTTTTAACCTCAATGCATTTCAGTCCCATGTTATTAAGCAAAGTTTTGACGTCAGCATTGGGTAGTTTGTCAAGACCAGAAAGTACCGCCTTGTAAGGTTTGATATTTTTGCAATCGTACGAATAGAATTTGCATTTGAGATCACGCAGCTGAGTGCAAATTTTATTGTAGTTTTCTTCACCTGTGGTAAATATTTTGATACCAATAGATATGGTTTTGATATAGTAGTCACTTATTTTAATGCGGATGAGAACATCATGTAGGAACTTGGCAGTCTGTTTAAGGACAGTAATAGGTGGCATTTTGGTAGCCTCTTTTAGGACGACTTCCGGTTCCTCTTCGACGTCATCAATGTTGTTGTTGTCCTCAATAGTTTGAAGCGGACGATTGTAATTTGTGAACTCATCACGAAGAGCTTTGTTTACAGTAATATTTTTCCTTTGACGTGGCATTTTGTCAATAGCGGCTGATGCTACAGCATCGCCAGTAATTGTCTTTTGACGTTTTATGTTTATGACAATATGCACTTTCAATTGACAAAACTTTTAGCTCTTTATTTAGATAGCACGATGTGCTGATCGTAATAACGAAAGATAACAAACGAGATCAACGTATGCAAGACAACCGTTCACTCGGAGTGTAAGTCAGAGACTGATTAAAATTGTAAGTATACACATTATAAACTTGTGCATTTATATGTATGTAAATATATTTATTAAATTTAATTATATGTTATAATTTATATATATATTTGTACTATAAAATTTCATCTATTTTTACCCAGCTGGCTTCGTCCATTGGAAAGCCAAGCCATTTTACCAAAACTTTATCACCTCTTCGCTTTAAAATTTTCTCAACTAGAAATGTATTCGGGAATTCAGTCTTTTTGAGTTCTTCTTTATAAAACCCACCCTGAATCGGATTACCTTTATATTCTTCAAGTAAGTATGTTTTGGGTAATGTATTGTTGACTTTTCTAATTTTAAATATTTCTGTTGTATAATTCGGTGTATTCCCTTTTTCAAACACATGTTTATACTTGCTGATACGAACGTGATCGCCATTTCGTAGTTTACTCTCAACATATATCTTTATGTGATTATATGAGTCTTGTAATATTTGTTTTTCATTAGTTGTGTTGACACTGATTGGGCTTATTTTTATGGTTATGGTTTTATGTGCCCTATTATTGTAATCAAATATCAAATATATTTCCGATTGAAATTAAACTCACTTCACACTGACTCTTTGAGTGTTCAATTAAAACGCTCGACAATTGATGCCTTAAGAGTGCTGAACGTCGAATAATGATTTATATCATAACGTTTCATTAATTGTTTAAATTTAGTATTAAAAAACTCTTTTCCATCATCTGTTTGTAAATTTTTTGGTGTTCCAGGACCTGATTTTAAGATTTTCTCCATTGCTTGGAAAAACATCATTGGAATTTATTATTGCAGTGCTTCGCCCCAAGCAAATTTAGAAAACGTATCAATTACATTTAATAAGTAACGACAACCCTTGTTAGATGTTGAATAAGCCCCCCATTTCAGCCAAATCTGCTTGTCACAGATCGTTTATTCCCATCGTAATGACTCGTCTTCGTTGAAAATGTTTACGAGACGGTCCGTGCAACTCATTTACAATTGTTTATTATCATTATTATTATTATTATTTTTATTCTTTTTTATTTTTTTTTTATATTTTATTTACTTATTTCTAAATATAAATTATCATTCTTTTTATGAATATAAAATTTCCCATCAATCATTTCCTCAATAAATTCCTCCCAGAGATGTGTATACCTTTCCGGGGTGTATAGAAAGTAATCCTACAACTCCAGAACAAGGGATTTTCCAATGATCCTTTTACACTCCGCCTTAAAGATGGGGAACTTAACATTTTCAGGCATCCTCGTCTTTGACAAATTTGATTTCTTATTATACCTATTGAATTCTTGAGATACCGTCTCAAGCTTTATTTTTGCATTATTTTCAACATCAATTGGTATGAACGCTGTTTCTGCGGCATCATCTCTTTCACCGTTCTTCTCGTTGAAATAACAAACCAATCTTGTCGGATTAACAGGTGGCATCCTATTATCCTCGTCAGTAGGATCGAAATCGATTTCTGTAGTCTCCTTGTTCTTATAGTTGTTGTTCTCCATGTTCATTTCATTATATAGATATTTTTGTTGTTCAGCAGTTGGTTTTTGTTGTTTAGCAGTTGGTTTTTGTTGTTTAGCAGTTGTTTTTTGTTGTTTAGCAGTTGTTTTTTGTTGTTTAGCAGTTGTTTTTTGTTGTTTATGAGTTGTTCTTTGTTGTTTAGCAGTTGTTTTTTGTTGTTTAGCAGTTGGTTTTGTTGTTCAGCAGTTGTTTTTTGTTGTTTCGCAGTTGTTTTTTGTTGTTTAGTCGAAACTAACACTGTGAATTTTGAAGTAGGCAGTCCCTATAGTAGGCAGTTCTATAGGTGGGTGTTGATTTCCGAAACTATCAAAATAATGTATATCATTTTTATTTTTTTTTATATACGACCCAATGTGTACCACATTATTGTGAATAATCTGGGTTTACTATACCACATTCTCGAATTCTTGGAGAGCGTGGAAGTAAATCTCTCATAAATACTCCTCGATGATTTGGTATATATTTTTGAGCAGAAGTTGTAATGTAATGTGATGTTGTTTATTGTTTTTGCAATGGCTACACTTCCACTAGCTAAACTACCGAGGGCACTTAGAGTACACAATATTGGTACGATTGGTAAAAACAACCAGTCTTGGGTACATTAATTATTCTTGGTACTTTCACGTTTTTCTTTGAACCGATTTGTTGGAGCAGTAGATTAAGTTTTATTGTTAGTTTTAAGGAAAGATGAAAAGAAATAATTATTTGAATACGCAGCCAAAATGTAAACAAATCACCTTAAAAACCAATGTACAAAAGCTTATCAGTTTCACTCAATCTTGGGCATAGCCGAGTTGTTGTGATCTAACTGATAAGCTTTTTAGTTCGTGGCTATGCGAAGTGTTATGCTGCTCTCGAGAGAACATTAACCGATCGAACCCCGAAGCAGCTGGCAGCAATAAACTTTGGAACCAACTTCGTTTCGTTTGTCTCGCTTTTTTTGGAAATTCCCCAGCCGCTAGTCGCAAGTCTTTTTTTTGTTTAAATTTTTTAAAGTAATTTTTCCGGGAAAACTCTCCCGGATTTTCATGGCGCCCGAACAGGGACTACGGCTAGTTTTGTTATTAATTTTCGCGTCGGAAAAACAATCAAAAAACAGTGCACCTCTCGTCGTCTCGGCATCTGTTTAGTTTTTTTAAATTTGTTGGCGAAAATTCTAGCTGGTGGAATTCGGCGAAGCAGTGAAGTGTTGGCGAAAGCAGTTGGATACGGAAGGAAAGTGCTTGGAAAATTATGCCTAACAACAACCAGGTATTCAGTGCCAAAAATTAAATTAATTTGTGAGCACTCCACTTTATGTGTGTATGCGTGCATTTTACATGGTATTAATTCTTGGCACCTTTATATTAAAAATATTATTACACCCCAAATATACCCTAACTTCCGAATAATAAAATAAAAAAGTGAACTGCCTTTGACAAAACTTACGGTGTTTTAAATTTTGCGTGAATTTGAAAATTTTATGTGCGTTATATACATACGCTGCAACTGCAAAAGTACAGCTATATCTACATACATATGTACAAACATACCAGCGTTTCGCCGCCAATTTCGATTCCCTTATGTGCATTTGCAGAGCAGTTATTTGTCTGCTATATATAAGTGTCAGTGGCTTCTATGCTGTACATATGTATGTACATATGTAAAACAATACATCGGTTAATTTTTAGCGCCAATTGCAGCGGCAGTGGTTTTCAAACTGTATATAGCCAACAGTTCCTACAAAACTCGGCAGTGAATTTAAGCCCTGCTCACAGTTTTATGTTTATATGTACACATTTGCCTGCATATTAATTCGGTAAATATTCAAAGATTCGGCCTGGAGAAAAAGTTTAATACATTTGTTAGTTTTTTTTTGCCGGTGTTTGTGGGCATCTTTAACCCGTATGGGATCCACTTAAATAGTTTGGACAATTTATTTGTCAAATGAAATTCAACATTTGTGCATTTTTCGGCTTTGGTTAAACGGCAAATACACATACAAACGTATTTTGTGCATTTTGGTGGTGCTTCTGCGCACATGTAACCCCTTATCCAACCCAATAAATTTTTTTTGGAGAAATTAAATTTGTTTAATTTTTAAAATTTAAAATTTAGATATTGTTGGAAATTTATTAAGGAAGCATTTTGAGCATTTTGGAAATAAATTTATTCAACCCTTGTGTCCGACTGGTTTTACTTGGAGTATTTTATTTTTTTTATATTAACCTAAAATGTCTGAGAAAGAAAAGGAATCATCGTCAAAGCCTAGTGCTAAACTAATAGTGGCTATGCAAAAACACGGCAGGGTAATGAGTGACATTCAACGTTTGAGAACGTCATTCGAGGAAAAAACCATTTCATTCGATAGGTTTCAAATGGAATACCGAATGCAACTTCTCGAATCATATTGCGAGAAATTGATGGATATTCAAGGAGATATCGATGTACTAAATCCAGTGAATGATTTAAGAGCGTCTGTTGAGGAGATGTGCATAATTACAAAAGCGTTATATCGGTCCGCAATGAGAGAATGCGAGCCTCAGAGACTTAGTCAAAGTGATATAGGTGGTTATCGTCATTCGTCTCAGTTGCCAAAAATGAATCTACCGAAATTTAGTGGAAAACATTCCGACTATAAAAATTTTATAAGTCTTTTTGAGAGTTTAGTTCATATCGACCCATCTCTAACAAACATAGAGAAATTTAACCATTTGCTAACATGTCTAACAGATGATGCATTAGGTACTGTGAAAGCTTTTCAAATTTCGGATTTAAATTATGAGAAGGCATTGGCTAGTCTAAAAAACGTGTACGATAATAAATGTTTGATCTTTTTTGACACGATTTCTCAGCTGTTTGACCTCCCGCAAGTATCAAAGCCCTCTGCATCAGGCTTGGGGTCTCTTATAGATGAAATATCGGCCCTCTACGCATCGTTACAGTCCTTGGGTAGTGAAAAGGAAATAAACAACGCAATTTTTATTCACATAGCAATGTCCAAAGTAGATCACAAAACAAAATCCAAATTTGAGGAACAGCTAGATTGTAATACTCTGCCTACATGGTCTGATTGTGCGACTCTGTTGAATCGGCGATATCAACATTTAGCTGCTGAAGAGTCAACCAAGAGTAAAGGGAAGCCTAACCAAGGTTCCAATAGAGGATATTCCAAATCTTCCTTCTCATGCACACAAACAGATCGCAGACCTGAATCAAAATGTCGATATTGCTCAGCGACAAACCATAGTTTAGGCAGTTGTCAACCTTTCATGGCTTTATCAGTGATCCAACGGTTCGATTTTACGAAACACAATAGGTTGTGTATTAATTGTCTGAATCCAGGTCATCCAGTCAAGAAGTGCAAAGCAGTAAAGTGTCGCGTTTGCTCCAAACCTCATAACACACTTCTTCACAGATACGGGGTAGAGCAGCAACCAACTTCTTCGGGATCACTTCCTCAAGCGCAAGCCCAATCACCTTCAGTAGCATTTGATCATCCCAATCAAGCCCATTCTTGTCATGTTGCAACTAGTGACCAAGTTACTTGCTACGGCTGTCGTTAAGGTACGGGATAGATTTGGACAGTTTCAATTAGCACGAGCTCTGTTGACTCAGGGTCTCAAATAAACTTTATGACCGAGGACTTAGCACAGCGTTTGCGGTTACGCAGGAAAGAATCCTATTTGAATATCACTACTGTAGGGAAGAACGACTCGGTAGTACGGCACAAAGTCCACGCGTCGATTTATTCTCGCGTCAATGCTCATAGTTTCGCTACTGATTTTTGGGTATTAAGCTCCATTTCATCATATCAACCAGATAACGAAGTCAATTGTGCACAGTGGAAAATTCCACCAAATATTGAATTAGCAGACCCTCGTTTTCACAAGCCTGCAAAAGTAGACTTACTGATTGGGGCAGAATCCTTTTTCTAACTTCTCAGCGTAGGTCAAATAAAATTGGGTTCAGAACATCCTTCAATACAAAAAACTTTATTGGGATAGATTGTTTCGGGAAAGTACACTCAACGCGTATCGAATAATGCTCAAGTATGCAGCGTCACTGCTAGTGAAAATATAAGTTCTCTCGACTCTCTTGTAGAACGTTTTTGGGAATGGGAACACGTCCCGGAGAGATCGAAGGCTGTGTATACAGCTGAACAAGTTGCTTGCGAGCAGCACTTTGAGAAAACAGTACACAGGCTTTCGTCAGGTCGTTTTGAGGTTAAGTTGCCATTTAAGACAAATCCAAGTGTTTTAGGCTTATCCTTCGAAACGGCAAGGCGCAGATTTCTTGCGTTGGAGCGCAAGGTTGCAAATAATCGCGAGTTACATGACATGTATCAAGAGTTTATGAAAGAGTATCTTAACCTTGGGCATATGTCGCTGCTTCCAACACCTCCTCCAGGACAACACTATTACATTCCACATCAATGTGTCCTGAGACCTGATAGAAGCACCACAAAGTTGCGAGTTGTTTTTGACGCTTCAAGTGAAACGTCAACCTCGATCTCATTAAATGAGACTCTAATGGTGGGTGCAACGATTCAGAGGGAGCTTTACGCTATTTTGGCAAGATTTCGATTACACAAAAATGCCTTGACTGCTGATATCTCGAAGATGTATAGGCAAGTTAACATTGCCAATGAAGACAGAAATTTCCAACTTATCGTGTGGGGGGAAAAGTCGACGCAAGCTCTCCAAACCTATCGCCTCAACACTGTCACTTATGGAACAGGCTCTGCTCCATTTTTGACCATTCGTTGCCTCTTTGAACTGGCAAAAATTTACTCTGAGTCACATCCTGTCGCATCAGAGGTAATTTCAAGTGATTTCTATGTAGACGATATGCTCACAGGAGCAAACAGTTTAGAAGAGTTGGAAGTCATTCGCAAAGAAGTGACCAAGGTGTTAGAGTTCGGGGGTTTCCAGCTGGCCAAATGGGCAACAAATCACCCAAGTTTGATGACTAACCAGGGATCAGAAAAATCGCTTATGTTCAACACTTCCGAGTCTGTGAAAACGCTTGGGATGAGATGGAACCCTCAGAGTGATGCCTTTCATTATAGTTTGGAGGATTCGTTTCAGTCCCTACCACCAACTAAACGCAACATTTTATCAGTCACAGCCCGTTTGTTTGATCCCTTGGGATTGTTGTGCCCGCTGATCACGAGAGCTAAAATCTTGCTTCAGGAACTGTGGCGACAAAAACTGGATTGGGACGAATCGGTTCCCATGAATTTACATACCAGTTGGAATGAATTCAAACAGAATTTACTACAAATTGACCGGATATCCATTCCTCGATACATTTGTTTGTCTTCCTATGACAGTGTTCAAATCCACGGATTTGCTGATGCATCGAGCCACGCCTATGGCTGTTGCATTTATATTCGTACCGTGGCTGGGACAAATAGTTTGTCAAGACTGCTGACCGCCAAGTCGAGAGTGTCCCCCCCAAAACCAAATCAATTCCAAGTCTCGAACTGTGTGCAGCGCATCTGCTTGCCAAATTATGGGCTCAAGTATTTCCCTGGCTTAACAAATTAGAGTTTGAAAGCATCAACTTCTGGTCGGATTCCCAAGTCACTTTATACTGGCTAAAGAGGGATCCGTCTAGAGTTTCTGAAATTCAAGAGCTCTCAGAGAATGTTGTCTGGCGGAATGTGCCCACGGAAGATAATCCAGCCGATTTAGTATCACGTGGAACAGATATAGAGGGTTTAAAATGTACGCTATGGGAAAATGGACCAGAATTTTTACTCCGACATCCTAACGAGTGGCCTCGTTCTCATCAGACTGAGCTTTCACCGGAGTTACAGTTGTCCGAGAACAAGAAAAGCGTGGCAGTATGTTCCGTCACAACAAATCAACCGAATGTCTTCATTGAGCTTGTTGGAAGATGTTCGTCATTCAATAAATTCCTGCGGATTATGGCATATGTAAATCGGTTTATTCAAGGGAAGAAACATAATCGCGATAAGGTTATTTCGGCTAACGAACTTAAGTTATCGTTTCTAAGAATGGTCCAAGTATATCAAAGAGCTGATTTTGGTTTAGAATATGTCAAGCTAGAGAAATCTGAAACTTTAAGCCCACAGCTTCAACGTCTAAATCCTTTCTTACACACTAGCGAACTAGAAGGCATAACACTTCAATTAATCCGAGTGGGGGGAAGGTTGTTAAATGCACAAATTCCGTATGATGCCAAATTTCCAATATTACTGTCCTCAAAATCAGAATTTGTTTCGCTATTTCTTCGAGACCTGCATCGTACTCATTACCATGCTGGCGCCAAGGTGATGGTATCACTTTCGAAACAGCAGATATGGCTAATCAATGCGCGAGAAGCGTGCACGAAAGTTGTCCGTAGCTGTGTCCACTGTTTCAAATACAAACCAGTGCTAATGGGTCAAGTTAGCACGCCCCTTTTTGGTTTGCGGGGTAGATTTTTGCGGACCATTTTATGTGTCACTAAAGATCCGCGGTAAACCTCCTATCAAGACTTATGTTGCCGTTTTCGTGTGTTTTTCGTCAAAGGCTGTTCACCTTGAGCTCGTTGTAGATTTATCCACTGACAGCTTCTTATCTGTTTTTAAAAGGTTCGTCGGGAGGAGAGGGCTGCCGCAGAAGATGTACAGCGAGAACGTCACGAACTTCGTGGGAGCGAGCAACGTGCTCAAGGATCTGAGCGCAGCGTTTCACCGCAGTCAGGAACAGTTGAGAGGATACGCGGCTCAGAGAGGCGTCGAGTGGTATTTCATACCGCCGAGGTCACCACTCTTCGGAGGACTGTGGGAGGCAGCAGTTAAGGCCGCCAAACACCGGCTGCTGCGAGGAGTCGGCAACGCCAAGCTGACAGCGGACGAGCTCAGCACTCACCTGGTCGAGGTAGAAGCGCTGCTCAATTCTCGACCAATCGCGTCGCCAGGCAACGATCTCAACGATGGAGAGGCCCTGACTCCAGGACATCTGCTTATCGGACAGCCTCTAATCACGCTGCCGCAAGATGCCGGCACAGGCGGAATCTCCAGCAAGGACAGTTGCGGATATTTGAGGCGGTGGCGAATGCTGTCCGATCTCAAGCAGCAGTTTTGGGCCAGCTGGTCCAAGGACTACATCGCCAGCCTGCAGCATCGCAAAAAGTGGTGCGTCGAGGGCCGCGATCTGGAGGTCGGGTGCCTGGTGCTCGTGCACGAGGACACCATGCCCCCGCAAAGGTGGCTTACAGGCCGCGTGGTGGCAACAACAGTCGGTGAAGACGGAAGAGTGCGTGTGGCGGAGGTACGGACGTCAGGAGGCGTCATCAAGCGCGCCATCCACAAGCTGGCATTGCTGCCAGTAAGCAACGCTCCTAACGAGGGAGTTAAAGCGCCGGACGCCTTCAACGGGGCCGGAATGTTGGAGCAGTAGATTAAGTTTTATTGTTAGTTTTAAGGAAAGATGAAAAGAAATAATTATTTGAATACGCAGCCAAAATGTAAACAAATCACCTTAAAAACCAATGTACAAAAGCTTATCAGTTTCACTCAATCTTGAGCATAGCCGAGTTGTTGTGATCTAACTGATAAGCTTTTTAGTTCGTGGCTATGCGAAGTGTTATGCTGCTCTCGGGAGAACATTAACCGATCGAACCTCGAAGCAGCTGGCAGCAATAAACTTTGGAACCAACTTCGTTTCGTTTGTCTCGCTTTTTTTGGAAATTCCCCAGCTGCTAGTCGCAAGTCTTTTTTTTGTTTAAATTTTTTAAAGTAATTTTTCCGGGAAAACTCTCCCGGATTTTCACCATTGTCGATTGAACTGATTTTCGTTGTATAGAACACTCAAAGAGTCAATGTGGCGTGAGTTTAGTTTCAATGGGTTATATAAGTGGATAGATATTTATAAAAATTTGATATTTTATTACAATAATAGGGTACATAGAACCATAAAAATGAGCCCAACAGTGTCAACACAACTAATGAAAAACAAATATTACTAGACTCATATAATCACATAAAGATATATGTTGAGAGTAAACCACGTAATGGCGATCACGTTCGTATCAGCAAGTATAAACATGTGTTTGAAAAAGGGTATACACCGAATTATACAACAGAAATATTTAATTAGAAAAGTCAACAATACATTACCCAAAACATACTTACTTGAAGAATATAAAGGTAATCAGATTCAGGGTGGGTTTTATAAAGAAGAACTCAAAAAGACTGAATTCCCGAAGACTTTTCTAGTTGAGAAAATTTTAAAGCGAAGAGGTGATAAAGTTTTGGTAAAATGGCTTGGCTTTCCAATGGACGAAGCCAGCTGAGTAAATAAGGATGAAATTTTATAGTACAAATATATATACATTTATATTATAACATATAATTAAATTAAAAAAATATATTTGCATACATATAAATGTACAAGTTTATAATATGTGTACTAACAATTTTAATAAAATATTATATGTTTTTTACAATTTATTTTTGTTTTACTTATATTTACCACAATCTCGATCAAAATAAAACATTTCCAATTCAATTGACCTATAAAATAATTCTTGTTCTATGTTTACTTGCTTATCTCTAAGTTCATTTAATGTATTGACATCCGTATTTCTCCCGTTTATTATATCTCTTAAGAATATATTTTTAAGTTCTAAGAAATTGATACTATCCACAATGTCCTTTTCCATTAACATTGCAAACTCTGTTTCATTATGTTTTCGTTTTCTTTTACTATCATTAGCACAAAACACATTCTTATATACCCTATTTGTTGATATTTTGTGTGCCCTTGATCTTAACATTGTGCTACTGCTACTACTATAGTAGAGTTCCAGTGATTAATACATTTTTATAATGATCCATAGCTAAATTTCTGGAACTCACGCCTTTTGCTTTATTATAAGGGTTTTCAACTTCATCTATTTTATAACTATTAATTTTGGAGAATAGACCTATAAATTCACTCATTAGTTTTCCATTCAACTCATATTTAAAATATTCTAACCTCTTTCTATTAACTTTTTTAAAATTATATAAATCCCTTCTTCTATCTGAATAATCGGATGTATCAAATTTTGATTCAATATCACCACGAATATCCTTATAAAAATCATCAGTTTTTATAGTATTGATAAATGAGTCTATATCCATGTAATTTAAAACTAAATTTTCTTGAAATTTGGGTTTCATGTATTGGTAATGAAATCATACATTTTCCATTTTGATAAGTCCAATACAGCAAAACCCAAATACATTGGCTTAACAAATACCACAGAAAGTTTTTTCATTTGGATCGTATAGAACTCATTTATTTTAGTTTAACTATTAAAATTGAACTTTGAAATTGAATTTGTAGCACAATGTTTTTTTCGACCGAGTTTATGAACATCCGTAGACTCCCATGTAGTTGCCAATTTAACCTATACGGATAAAACGGAAGAAATACATTATAGAGGATGATTCCTTTGTTGGATCAAAATCTGTTAAGTATTTGTTATTTGCCTTTGTATATTTGTCTTTGTTATTTGCCTTTGACAACATTGTACTAAGCCCCCTCGAATGCTATTATCTACTAACTCTAGTTTGTGGTCTTTAACATGGCTGCCCAAGATATACCTGGTGTAGTAAAAACTGAGGGACTGAGGGTGTAATGAATAAATTTGTAAACATATTTTTCTAAAATTTTCAAATATATCAGTCAATAGGAAATACAACTCTAGGTAATCCTTTAGACTTGAACAAGAAAATTGTGACGAGACATTATGTGCGTGTTCATAATCATCTTGAGAGCATTCCTTTTCTGTCAAAATACTATAGAAGGTTTATGAGAGTTAAAATTGAATAATTTTGGGCTTACTTCAATATTTCCTGGCTCCAGTACACATTCAAAGACAGCGTAAACGACGAACGGAACCTCAAGCTGCTTGCGGTATTGGGTAAACTCCAGAGTTCGCTTGTGTAATTCCGGTAGCTTGAAGACTTTTCCGCTCAGATTCAGAGAATTTAGACAAAATGCTTTCCAATTTCTATATTTCAGGTATAGGTCATAGGAGTCCAAGATCATAACATTACGTTTGGCGTGTTTGGTGTCATTGAAAAGCATTTTTCAAGCCCTTTCCAATAGTATGCTTTATACGATTGAAAGTTAAAAACTGCATCTTTTCATTAAAACGCTTAAAAATAAATTTCCACACCTCAGCGCACAAGCAGATATCAGCACACACTTGAGGGTTGGGGTGAGTTCGCAACTCCGCGCACAAGCAGACCCGAGCGCACACTTGAGGGTAGGGGTGAGTTTCCAGGTGGACTCGCCCAAGAGATAGCAAAGGGTCATGTCTTTCAGAAAACCAATGGAGGGAGGATCTTATAGAATACCTGACTCAGGCGCACACATACATACCGAGTATCCGTGCATATAAGTATTTAAAATTTTAAAATCAATTTAGCTAAACATAAAACTGATGTATTATAATCAGCCTATGTCCTATGTTCTAGCTACTAGAAATATCTTAGAAACATGTTCTCAGAGAACAATTACTGGAACGTTACTTGCATCCCTTTTGTCATTACTTACTGAAATCTAAAAAATCTGAAATTTAAATAAACAACTTGAAACATTGACTTATACTTGACTATGCACTTGACATTTTTATTATGGTGCGTCCATGAACGTATATAGGTTCTCCATATCGTTACATTTTATTACTTCTTTGAACACGTGCACTGATTTTAAGAACTATAATTTATGGGTTTATGATTTGTGCCAGAATGCATACTGACTATAAGGAATCCTAATCACAGGAGACGACGGATAATGGGTTTCGGGGTGGGGGAATGGATCTTAAAATGGATCTTCCTCATCGGTTTCACATGCCATGTTTCCACACACATCTGGGGTTCCCATCCAACCATACACACGCACACACGTAGACAGAGGCTTACATATATAGAAATTGACAGTGTGTTTTGAGAAAATTCAACCCCTTAAGACGTTCCCAATCCTCCTAATTAGGGTCAGGAATAGATTTCAATATTCCCAAATAACGGATAGGGGGGTCGGAAAACTAATCATGACACAATCGTCACATTTTATTACTTCTTTGAACACGTGCACTGATTTTAAAAACTATAATTTATGTGTTTATGATTTCTGTGACAGAATTCATACTGACTAAAAGGGTGAGGGGGAATCCTTATCGCAGGAGACGACGGATAATGGGTTTCGGGGAACCAGCGTTTTCAATCTACTATAATGCGTGCCCTGCGGATCTTAAAATGAATTACTCAATCAATTACGCTATAGTCGAGTGCCTCGACTATAAGATACCCATTACTGTTTTACACAATTTTTAAATATTAATTTTGCTAGTGAAAATTCTCAAGGCGCCACCTATTGTCAGAGGAAGCTTGTTGAGTAACTGATACTGACGTCACTGCCCATGTGAGGCCTTATATTCTTATGTTCTTCATAAATAGCGAAATAATGTTCCGATTTGAAAAATCTTTGGGAAATCGAAAGATTTTAACAGAAATAAGTTACTCAAGGTCAAACGAGGGCATTAATAATATGATTATAGACGCCACAGTTTTCCGCGGTTTGTGAGCGTTGGAGTAAACGTGGGCAAATGAAAAATGGCAAGTTGTAGTGGCATCTCTTGAATACGTATTCTTAAGCACAACTTTCTAGCTCTTATATGTTCGGAGATTTTTGCATTTTTGTTCTGGGTTTTGTTGGCGTTAGGGTAGGCGTGGCGAGATGGGAAAAAACAATTCGCATTTGGGGCAACATTAAAACCTACATTATTATTCTGAACTTTCTACCTCTTATAGTTACCGAAATATGAGCTTTTCTAGAAAATCCGAAAAGTGTGGCCGGATAGTAGTACCACTAAAGATTTTACATACTGAATTTCAAATTTCTAGCTCTAATAGTTTTTGAGATTTCAGCGATTTTGAATTTTCGCGATCTGTGGGCGTTAGAGTGGGCGTGGCGGAAATAAACTTGCTCTGGGTAGGGACCTCAAGAATCTGCATGGTTAATCTCAACTTTGTATCTCTTATAGTTTCTGAGATCTCAGCGTTCATACGGACAGACGGACAGACAAACGGACATGGCTCATTAGTCTTCGCTATTCAACCTGATCAAGAATATATATACATTATAGGGTCGGAAACGCTTCCTTCTACCTGTTACATACTTTTCAACGAATCTAGAATACCCTTTCACTTTACGAGTAACGGGTATAAAAATATATAAATTATCTTTTCTTCTTTCTTTTTTGGATCTAATGCAAACGCGAATCAGATTTCTTTGCCAAGAATGTAATACCAAAACTTGAGCAGCGAAATAAATTAATTAAATTAAAAACGCTTCCTTCTACCTGTTACATACTTTTCAACGAATCTAGAATACCCTTTCACTCTACGAGTAACGGGTATAAAAATATATAAATTATCTTTTCTTCTTTCTTTTTTGGATCTAATGCAAACGCGAATCAGATTTCTTTGCCAAGAATGTAATACCAAAACTTGAGCAGCGAAAACGCCAATAAATTAATTAATATTTTCTTTTTTTAGCTTTAGACTTTCATTTCATGGCTTTTTTTTATTTTATTTACTTTAAGAAAGTTATGAAATCTCAAGGTCGCATTTTTCCCTTATTTTTTTTTATTGGAATTTTTTATTAAAACATCACTTACAGATACATTATGAACTTTTGCTCGCTCACCGAAATACTGTTGGAGTCCTCCTCGAAGAAAGCGCTTTCTGAAGAGGATCTGGAAATTCAGATAATAGTTACTTAGTCGAAGCCAACCACCACTTAATTTGGCCAGAGCTACAACTTTTTCCACTTCCAAAGAAAATCAACGCTTTCTGATCATTTTTCCCCCGGCGTATTACATCACGCCCTCAAAAGGCGACTGCACGACCACTACTCGAATCCAAAAGCGATCAAGCTTCTATTCATTTCCCGTTTCGTTGCGTTTTAATACATATTTTTATCCAGCACAACTTGCGTCTTTAGCGCCACGATTAGAACATAATGATCTAGACCCCAAAATGTGGCGGTAACCCCTAGCCGAGTAGGTGAGATGGAGGCAGGGAAGGTTGACAGAAAGGTCTGTTACTCTCCTGGCCGCTTTTCCTTTGCCCAATCCCATACCGCAAAGCGACTCCTAGATAGCACTTACTAAATGTTACATTTCGCTAGCTACCAGCGCTACAAATTCAGTCGTTTTTGAGTTCTTTTAAATAGAACCCACCCCGAATCGGATTACCTTTATAATCTTCAAGTAAGTATGTTTTGGGGAATGTATTATTGACTTTTCTAATTTTAAAAATTTCTGTTGAATGGGGTGTTAGAATATAAAATAAAATCAACCGCTTTCATTGAGTTCTGAATTGAAACTGTTCTTTATTTTTCTAAGTCCCTGCTTAGGAAACTACAATGAAAACCTTATTTTGGGACTGTATATATTATACTGTATTTTATTCCATATAATTTATTTTGCAACTACTCATCTTGCAACTGCCCGGATTTTTATAACTTTATTATTTTTTATATTATTTTTTAAAATTGTTTTTTAAATTTACATAACTTCTTCAATTTATTATTTTTAAAATATTTAATCTTACTTGCTATAGCTATGGCTTGCAATTGCCTTCGTATGTTTATTTTTCTTATAAAATATACGGCCAATATTATTATTATGACAACTGTTAACATTAACGAAGTATGGCCAGTAACATGATAAAAATCGAATTGATGTAACTTTAATTTATGCGTCTTTAGATCATTATTTTGTTTAACAGGTTTTTAACATCTGCTGTGTGGTTAACTAAAGGTGTACCTAACGGATTCCAAATAACTTTAGGTATCTCGCTCATACTGTGATGAGCTACCAAGATATCACTATCTGTTCGAGCAGTACAATCAGATCTAATTATTAAAATCCCTTGTTCCGGTAAATCAATTATCTCTAACTTTGAGTTGCTGCATTGTACTCGACCCTTTGTATTAACCTGAACCTTAAACAGCCAACTTTTTCTTCGGTATAATTCAACCCAATATGACTTATCGTCAGTGATTGCATTTTACTTTGTACTTTGACACTCTATTTCGTTTAAGAGGCGTCAGCTCACAACTGTTATCGTTGACACTCCTCCAATGCCAACATCTCTCACAAACTCTTTTGTTAGATTGCCACCTTTGGCACTTAATTAGAGTCGGTTCTGACATTAGATAAGTATATATTTCAAAATTGTAGACTAAATAGTCTGAATCGAGATAAGCCATGCAATCATCAATTTTAATTGGTACTGGTACAATTCAAAAAAGTACTGAGCATGCCATCCGAATAGGGGTATCTTTATAATTACCTTCCCATCAACAAACAGTCATCTAGCTGTTAGTTTAGTATAAACTTCCTTTAACTCTGTTCCTGACATTTTCCCTGGCAATTCTATGTTTTCTGACAACATGTCTTTTATTTTAGCTATTTCAATTTTTAATTGTCTGGGTTTCAGCATGTCAAACATCTATTATATTGATAGATTCTTTTTACACATAATACGATTTTTTTAGCCCCGCAGTCATATTTTCAATTCTGGTATTTATGCCTTTAAAGTTACATTAATATAATATCATCAGTCGTACTTTTAAAATTTTAGCTGTTGAATCGACTAAGGATGTTTGCTTCTTTTCTCATGTTATTTTCCATTTGTACTTTACCATCTTCCTCCATTATTCCAAATAATATATGAGATAGTGATCCCATAAACTCAAAAGGAGCTTAACTATTTCTCGTTTTACTTTGTCCAATGAAAAGTTTGTTATTCTCTTCCAAGTCCGAGATCTTCCTTTCTGTATTATCCAACACTAAAAGGCACTGATCTGCGAAACTACGAAGTTATTAGCAAACCACTCTTATTTTTGGTACTAATTCCTTACCTTTATTCAACATTTTAAAATAAGTATCCATATTATAGTATATTACTAAATTCTAAGAAGAAGCTACGATTTCCACATCGCCCATTGGGCACTATCGCATATTTTGGCTGATCAAAAATAGACAGAATATAAATAATAGCATAGCTACTAGAAAACTAAGTTTAGACATTTTCGACGTACCTCTTTTTTGCCTTTTCGGTTTTTTCACCTCAGGTTCAGACTCAACCATGTCAACAGCCTTTATTCCCTCTAAGGGACAAGTGATACCTTGTTGTCTTTGCCTATATGGACTTTTTCTACTTTTCCCATTGGCCACCTGGCTGGATCACTGTTTTCATCTTTCAATAGGACAATTTGTCCTTCCTCGATACTTGGACTTTCCCTTTTCCATTTGTTTCTTTGTTGCAGAGTATGCAAAAACTCTTCTTTATATTTAACCCAGAAATCTCTTTTCATTTTTTGGATAAGTTTCCACCGATCTAACTTTCCAATTCTTTCATTTTCAATAGGTTCAACTATTAGCGGTGGTCTACCGATCAAGAAATGTCGTGGTGTTAATACTTCATATTGTTCTATATCGTTTTCTATGGTATACAATTGAGTTGAGTTTAAACATGCTTCTATTTGACATAAAAGCGTTGACATCGCTTCGTATCGTCAAATGATGTTTCATAGATTTAACTCCAGCTTCCCAATTACCTCCGAATTGAGGTCCTGCCGGGGGGATAAAATGCCAATCTACCCTTTCTTTTTCCAGCTGCGCTGCAATAATCGTGTTTTCCTTGATTGCCTTAACTAGCTCTTGATATAACTTTCTTGACCCTCCTACGAAATTTGTCCCGTTATCCGAATAGATATTAGCACATTTACGTCTTCTAGCAACTAATCTTCTGAGCGCTGCTAGGAATGCATCCGAGGTTAAATCACTGACCATTTCTAAATGTATAGCTTTGGTGGCCATACAAACAAATACGGTTAAATTACCCATTATTTGCTGGGCTGTATTTTGCCTGTACCTTCCGCACTAAACATACTCTCTTAAATACTTTTTTAACGAATTTTTTAATCCAGAAATTCAATACTTTCTTTGTATATAATTACGCATCCGATTTATGCATCCATGAAGTGTTTTTTTGTGAGCATTTTTTATTAACAAGTTTGTTAAATGACACTTGTCTAATATTGTCTAATATATGGGATGCTTTATTTCAAATTCAGCACAGGAGTTTTGTAGCCTTCCGCCAAAACGAAGAATACCGTCCTTATCCAAAAACGGATTCAACGACAATATTCTATTATTTGTCTTAATTTCTTTTTTTGTTTTAAGGTACTTTATCTCTAGACTAAATTGATATTCTTCGGATAATTTTTTCAAAGCTGGAAACCTTCTCAAAAAAATTATAAATAGGATCATCGTATTTATTATTTAAAATTGAAATTATCAATATAACTTATTCTGCTACTGCTGCATATCCCCTGTTGGAAGCGTCAGCAAATCCATGAAGATGTATTACCGAACAATTCTTGGAACTAATCCATCTCGGGACTCGAATTTCTTCTAAATACAATAAATGGATAATTTGGATATTGGATAATTTCTGATCCCATTCACTCTTATTTAACCAGAGTTTTTGAATAAAAAGTTTTTGCGAAATAGTCAAAGGAGCCAGCCATCATAAAGGATAATATATTTTTGATATTGTTGAAAACACTACCCTTTGGTTAGTTATTTTAGATTGTCCGCTATTTACTTTGAATTTAAATAAATCCTTCTGAGGTTCCCATTGAAGCCCTTACGTATGTCTTAACACTTTAATTTTCAGCAAGAGTAAGAACTTTGTTATCTCCTGTGTCCTCTACAGTTTTTATTATTTTTTGACTGTTGGAAATCCATTTCCTTAAATTGAAACCTACTTTTTGTAGTTCCTGTTTAATTAATTGAATCAATTAATTAATTTCAGTCATTAGATCGTCTATATAGAAATAATCCCTAATTATTTTACTTAAATTTTTGTTTTTGCATTTATCAGCAATGTCCACAAATATGGTGCTGATGCTGCACCATATGTGACTGTTATCAGCTTGTAATTTTTAATTTTTTCATCTGGGACTGTCTCCATAAAATGTATTGATATTGTTGATCATTATCATTTATTTTTATCTGGCGATACATTTTTTCAGCGTCCGCAGAAAAATATCTTTTTGAACTCGTGGACCAACATTATATCGTTCAAACTTTTGTTATTGGTAGTTTTTGCTGAAGCGTCAAAAACTACTCTTAATTTGGTTGTCAGGCTTGAAACTCTAATTACAGCCTGGTGCTGTAAAAAATACTTACCTTCGGTCTGCACATCGTATGTCCTAAATCCATATATTCAATCATGATTTTAGTATAGTCTAAACTTTTTTTTTCATTTCTGTTTAATTTTTTCTCTTTATTCACAAAACGAGCCATTGCTTGTTTCTTTGAATCCTCTAAGGTGACATCATTAAATGGAATCGACACAATGTATCGTCCATCTGAGTGTTTTGTGGTAGTTCTTGTGAACTTATTTTCACATATCTCAGATTCGATATGATTTTTGTCTTCTTCGTCTACTTCCCAATATCGATCCATATCTTTTAGCTCGATAGTTGTTGCTACTATTGTCTGTTCTCCTTTGGATTTTCTGTATCCAGAAAAGATCCACCGGAAATGGATGTTTTGACCAAGTAGCCCGTTTATTTTTACCACTCCATTCTTTAGAATGTAAGTGTATGAATCTGCTCCTATATTGATACAAATACGGCTTGGTTTATTGAAATCAGGGTCAGCTGAATTGTAGTTCTTCCATTTTTCTCTGTCAACATCAATTGTGTTGCTTGGAAGAGCACTATTAGTTTTGGGAGTACTAATGCTTCAATTCTTATAGTTTTTTGGGAACTAAGACCAACTAAGAGATTCATTTTGTGTTTTGATATGCACTTACACGTGGAGGATACACCACTAATCTCTGTTCGAGTTTTAATTTTCGGTAATTTCAGAATTTGTACACATTCTTTTGATATTATTGTGCTTCGATTTTCGATTTTCCCTTGCAAGGATATAATTTGTATTTTAGCCGTAGCCAAAGCAAGCTTGATCCGACGCCTTGAGTGTATTTACTTTTTCTGCGTTTTTTAGAAATTAATATTAAGCATGCTGTGACACACTTTTGCAAATGGACTGTTACTGAACGTAATCTTTCTAACAGGCCTTTTATCCTTAATTGAGCTTATTGAACTTAATCGTTGCTCTTAAAATTCGATTACGTCGGACAATAGTTGAATTTCATTTGTTTTTTAACATGGCTTTCATATAATTGAAGAGCCTCTTTGTTAAATTTTTAAATTATTATATGTGCAAAAATTATATCAACCTCAACCAACCTGACATCAGTCATTTCAACTTCTTTTAGACTAATTAGTTTTAAAAAAAAATCAATTTTCGAACTCTAATATCAAAGGATTTCCATTTATCCTCTTTGGTATCTTCTATGGTTTCTTTTAAATACATATTCATTTGCTCTATCGCTTTTTCTAACCTGCTACTACTAACTTTTTGATCGATTTCAATTTTGTCAGCCTTTTGCTGGGCTTCTTCAATTTTATTGTTGTTTGTTCAAACGATAACATCATGGCTTCAAAATGCTTCTTTTTGAAATAGTCGTGATCGACTACTCAAATTCTTAAAAGTGCCGAATGATTTTTTAAACATTTGTACGTTAAATCTTCGAACTGTTTGATATAATTTAAACTTAGGCTTTGAAGCTCTTCTAACTGTCTACTGGCTTCGGTTATTTTTATCTGCCTTTTTATAATGGCAATTGTCTCAGCAGACGTCATCTTAATTATTTTTAACGTAAATACAATAAGGAAAAAAAATATTTTTATACCCGTTACTCGTAGAGTAAAAGGGTATACTAGATAAGTTGAAAAGTATGTAACAGACACAAGGAAGCGTTTCCGACCCTTAAAAGTATATATATTCTTGATCAGGATCAATAGCGAAGTCGATTGAGCCATGTCCGTCTGTCCGTCCGTCCGTCCGTCCGTCTGTCACTCCGTCCGACTGTCCGTCCGTCCGTCCGTCCGTATGAACGCTGAGATCTCAGGAACTATAACAGATACAAAGTTGAGATTAAGCATGAAGATTCTTGAGGTCCCGGGACAGCGCAAGTTTATTTCCGCATCCTGCACGCCCACTCCAACCCATACGCCCACCAAGCTCAAAAGCATTTCAAAAAAAACCTGATATCTCGGTAACTATAAGTCATAGAAAGTTCGGATTAAGCATGTAGATTTTTATGATGCCCCAAATGCGAATTGTTTTCTTTCCATCTAGCCACGCCAACCCTAACGCCAACAAAACCCGAAAAACCAAAAATGCAAAAATCTCGGGAACTAAAAGAGCTAGAAAGTTGTGCTTTAGAATACGTATTTGATCCCACTGCAACTTTCCACGAGTTTTTATCCGGCCACGCCCACTCTAACGGCTAAAAACCGCGGAACAATGTGGCATTATGAATGCCTTCGTTTGACGTTGTATAACTTATTTCTGTTAATATCTATCGATTTACAAAAGATTTTTCAAATCGGAACATTATTTCGCTAATTATGAAGAAATTTAGGTTATAAGGCCTCACATGGGCAGTGACGTCACAATCAGTTACTCTACATGCTTTCTCCGACAATAGGTGGCGCTTGGGTAATTTCCACTAGCAAAATGAATATTTTAAAATTGTGTTAAACAGTAACGGGTATCTTATAGTCGCGGCACTCGACTATAGCGTTTCGTCTTGTTTAAATTTGACTTAGCTGCTGCTTCTGCTTTCACCGCTGTCCGCTGAGGTTGTTGTTGCTTGCTCGATATTGCTGCTACTGGCGTTCGTTGTTGTGGATGGCTTCTAGCTGTTGCTGTAGCCTGTTTGTTGCTGTTGCTGCAGCCTAATTGTTTTTGCCGCCGCTGTAGTTGTTGTAGACTGTTTCTTGTCGCCTCCGTTGTAGTTGTCGTCCACTGAAGCTTCTTTGTTGTTGTTGTTTTTCCTGCTGTAGCTTGTTTTTTTTTGTTGTTCGACATTCTGGTGACGTCTTATCGTTGCAGCTGTCGTTGGCCTGTTGACTGTATTTTGTCCCGCCTGCTGTAGTTTATCGCCTTTTTATAGTAAAAGTCGTAGATTTCTTGATTTTCAATGTATATATATATTAAGTTGTCAAAAAAGTCTTGCGGTATATTCGCTAGTTGGCGCTGAAAGTTTTATTCGTCGGATCAGGTCATGCTATACCTTTTTGGAAAGCTCATTTCACGCGCTAACTGTCTTTTCTTTTAAGTCGTTCGTGATTTATAGCGTCGTAAACATGGAGCAAAATAAAGAGAAGAGGAATATTTTACAGAACTACTAGGATTAAGGCAAAAATGCCTTACCGCACAACGATGGTATCAACGTTTTCGTTGTGGTGTAGAGGTGGTCGAAGATGCGCCACGCTCCGGAAGGCCTGTCGTCGAAAATTGAGATAAAATCGCTGAATTGGTCGAAAGAGACCGTCATAGTAGCAGCCGTAGCATCGGTCAAGAGCTGGGCATGAGTCATCAAACCGTTGTAAACCATTTGAAGATGCTTGGAGTCAATAAGAAGCTTGATGTATGGGTGCCACACGAGTTGACGCAAAAAAACATCTTTGACCGTATCGACGCATGCGAATCGCTTCTAAATCGCATCAAAATCGACGCACTCTTGAAGAGTATGGTGACTGACGATGAAAAGGTGGTCACTTACGATAACGTAAGGCGCAAACGGTCGTGGTCGAAAAGCGGTGAAGCGGCCCAGACGGTGGCCAAACCTGGATTGACGGCCAGGAAGGTTCTTCTGTGTGTTTGGTGGGACCCACCTCCCGCCCAACCGACCGAGGGGAGCTGCCGTCTGACGTACGGCTCGTAACACGGGGATAGATCCAAGTGGATTAGTAAAGATACGAGGAAAGTTAGTTTTGTGCTAAATGGATTAGTATCGAAACTTTCAAAGTGTTAGGAGAAGAGTTAGAAATAATGTTATAAAGATCATTGTAGTTTGAACATAGTACCCGAAATGGTTCATGTTGGGCAAAATTCGAACTACAATGCTCTAAGGATAGAGGAATATAGTTTCTAGTAATCCTAAGGGGTACATGGATATTCAGGCGGCCTAGAAGAGCCTGGCTATCAATTTCACCCTTAAGAAGATTATGTATAAAGATTACCCCAAGCATCGTCCTACGATTAGCAAGGGATGGCAAATTGATTAGTAAGAGTCTACTTTGATAAGAGGGAAGGTGTATATATGCATCCCAGTTGAGACCGCGGAGAGCAAATATTAAAAATTTTTTTGGATGGATTCAATAAGGCACTGGTGAACCCCATACTGGGGGTCCCAGATACATAATCCATATTCCAGAATCGGACGAACTAAAGTAATAAGAAGTGTTTTGGTAACATAGGGGTCCTTAAATTCCTTCGAACACCTTTTAATGAAACCAAGCACTCCTCTAGCTTTATTAACCATAGAGGAAATATGATCGGAAAACTTAAGTTTTGCATCGAGTAGGATGCCAAGATCTTCAACTGCATTAATTCTTTCCAGAGCTACACCATGCAGAGTATAAGTGGCAACTTCAGGTCTTAGGCGACAGAAGATCATTGCTTTGCACTTAGAGGCTTAATAAGTTTGCAG
Organism: Drosophila eugracilis; assembly: GCF_018153835.1. NCBI lineage: Eukaryota > Metazoa > Arthropoda > Insecta > Diptera > Drosophilidae > Drosophila > Drosophila eugracilis. Next base: position 89,357 of record NW_024572981.1, on the reverse strand, counting down.
AGCATCAGTTTTGAAAATTATTAAGATTGCAGTTTCACCTGGTAGGAGGCATCGGTATATTGCAGACAGAGTTTGCAATCATCTGCAGACATAAGTACTAGGGAGTCATTAACAACCAAGGGAAGGTTGTTAATGAATAAACGAAAAAGTAACGGAAGGCCGTGATTCACGGAGTCAAATGCTTCACTGAAGTCAGTGTAAATGACATCCGTCTGACGTTTATTTTGGAAACCAGTGATCACGAAGAATGTTAGTTTCAGAAGATTGGTAGTGGTAGACCATTGTTTCATAAAGCCATGCTGGCATGGTGATATGACAGATCTACACTGGTGCTGCAAGTGAGGCACAAGAATTTTTTCGAAAAGTTTCGGAATTGCTGATAGTTTAGATATACCTCTGTAATTTTCAGCATCCGTTTTTTCCCCTTCTTGTGAAGGGGAATAATAAGAGACTCTTTCCAGATAGCGGGAAACGTGGACGTTTCCAGGGAAAGGTTAAATAATTAAAAAAAAAATTTTAAATAAATTTAAACAAAAGGTGAATAGATGGTATGAAAAAACTGTGCAAAAATATTGGCAACTTCCTGATCCGTGCTTGCAGTAGATTTTCCAAATGATAGCTAAAAATCCGGGAGAGTTTTCCCGGAAAAATTACTTATAAAATTTAAGAAAAGACAAGAGGAAACGCTATAGTCGAGTGCCGCGACTATAAGATACCCGTTACTGTTTTACATAATTTTAAAATATTAATTTTGCTAGTGGAAATTCACAAGGCGCCACCTATTGTCAGAGGAAGTATGTTGACTATGCTTATAGTGACGTCACTGCCCATGTGGAGCCTTATAACCTTAATTTCTTCATAAATAGCGAAATAATGTTCCGATTTGAAAAATCTTTTGTAAATCGATAGATATTAACAGAAATAAGTTACAAAAGGTCAAACGAAGGCATTCATAATAATATTATAGACTCCACAGTTTTCCGCGGTTAGTGGGCGTTAGAGTGGGCGTGGCCGGAAGCAACTTCGTGGCGAGTTGCAGAGGCATCTCCTAAATACGTGTTCCTAAGCAAAATTGTGTAGCTTTTATAGTTTTCGAGATTTTGCATTTTTGGTTTTTCGGGTTTTGTGGGCGTTAGAGTGGGCGTGGCGTGATCGGAATAAAACTATTCGCATTGGGAGCATCATAGAAACATACATGCTTGATCCGAACATTCTATCTCTGATAGTTACCGAGATATCAGCTTTTCTAGAAAATCCGAAAACCGTCTTTTGAGCCTTGTGGGCGTATGGGTGGGTGTGGCCGGATAGTAGTGGCACTATAAGATGCGCTGTCATCTAAAGATTATACTTTCTGAATTTCAACTTTCTATCTGCAATAGTTCCTGAGATTTCAGCAGTTTTAGTTTTTTGCGATTTGTGGGCGTTAGAGTGGGTGTGGCAGGATGCTGTAATAAACTTGCGGTGTCCTGGGACCTCAAGAATCTTCATGCTTAATCTCAGCTTTGTATCTGCTATAGTTCCTGAGATCTCAGCGTTCATACGGACGGACGGACGGACGGACGGACGGACAGACGGACATGGCTCAATCGACTTCGCTATTGATCCTGATCAAGAATATATATACTTTATAGGGTCGCAAAAGCTTTCTTCTATCTGTTACATACTTTTCAACGAATCTAGTATACCCTTTTACTCTACGAGTAACGGGTATAAAAAGACTTGCGACTAGCGGCTGGGGAATTTCCAAGAAAGCAAAACAAACGAAACGACGTTGATTCCAAAATTTATTGCTGCCAGCTGCTTCGAGGTTATGTTTTCCCGAGTGCAGCATACCATTTCGCATAGCCACGAACAGAAAAGCTTATCAGTTAGATCACAACAACTCGGCTATGCTCAAGCTTGAGTGCAACTGATAAGCTTTTGAACATTGGTTTAAGGTGATTTGTTTACATTTTGGCTGCGTATATTCAATTAATTTTTTCTTTTCATCTATCCTTAATACTAACAATAAAACTTAATTTATTGCTCCAACAATAGCAAAGTCGGAAAGGTTTTAGATTTACGCTTAGTGTTAACAAAACTATAGAACTTTTTCGGATCCAGAGCAAACTGGTTCTTACATCGAGAAGGTCGAATGCGACTACCTCGGACTGCTCATCAAACAAATGCCTACGCACCTTAGCAACATTTTCGGGATCCGAAATATATGAAGGAGACTGTTGAACATCAGACGGAGGGATATTTACTGGCGGTAACCACCGGCGGCAAACGGGACGTTTTTTTGCGCTTAGGAGACTCATTCAACAGTTGTAAATTGTTGAACTGAGTGTCCAGCGCAGAAAACAGGTCGTTAGCTTGTCGAAAAGCAACCAATACCTGTACCGAACCCATTTTTAGTCTGCCGCATAAACGATCTAATTTCCTTCTGGGCCTCACGACATCTGTCACAACAGTATTGTAAGCCCGAGTCGGAACGACCCAAAGCATCCGGAATGGTGGCTGACTTAAACCCTGCACACTTGGAGTGCGCAGGGAATAATCCACTATGAGCTGCTCCCCTATGGCCAAATGTTCAATTCGGACCTGTACTGCCAACAACTGGACCGCTTGAAGACAGAACTCATGCAGAAGGGGCCATCTTTGATCAACAGAGGCCGAATTGTCTTCCACCAGGACAACGCAAGGCCACAAACATCTTTAGTGACGCGCCAGAAGCTCCGGTAGCTCGGATGGGAGGTTCTTTTGCATCCACCGTATAGTCCGGATATCGTACAAAGTGATTACCACCTGTTTCTGTCCATGGCGAACGCGTTTGGTAGTCTGAAGTTGGCCACAAGAGAGCCCTGTGAAAATTGGCTCTCCGAGTTTTTTGCCAATAGAGAAGCGAGCTTCTATGAGAGGGGCATTATGAAGTTGGCATCTCGCTGAGATGCCAAATAAATTGTTAGTTGTCACTATTTAATTTTTGTGGGGTAGATGTTTTTTTTTTAGCTTATGTTGTCACTTTTTCGATGTTTTGGCCGCGAATACACCAGATTTTACAATTCACTTTTTCGATGTTTTTTAAGGCCTCGAAAACGTCAAAACTTATTTGCTCGATGGTAGTTTTATTTTAAAATATATTTTATTTTATATATTTTTTTTAACTTCTGTCGATTGTTTTCGTTTTTCACAATTTTTTTATTTCAAATTTTTTGTCGATTTCTCGACAACAATTTTGTATTTTTTACAAAAAATGTTGTGTCAATAATTGTTAAAAAATTTTTAAACAATAAAGACTCTTTTTATGTCTCTTTGCTTTTTAAATTTATACTCTGCCTCTTACCACTGGTGGGGGAAAACAAGAGTCAATTATTTTTAGCAACCTTTAAAAACTGAATTTTGTACAGATTTTTAATGAGCTGGTCTTTCCTCTGAGTCTCTTAACACTGGTGGGGGAAAATTGCAGAGTTGTCGAAGGACCAAAATGAACGGGGTGTTAGAATATAAAATAAAACCAACCGCTTTTATTGAGTTCTGAATTGAAAGTGTTCTTTATTTTTCTAAGTCCCTGCTTAGGAAACTACAATGAAAATCTTATTCTAATATTATATATGGTCTACGCAGAGACCGCGACTGCTTGCCTGCGCGGGAGGGTTATCTTTTGACCCCTTGGTCGGCACTCTTGGTGCAGCGTGATATTTTGGGTAGGCTCAAGTGGCCTGCACTCACAGATTACAAGTACTAACACTGCACCCTTGTTGGTTTCCAATAGCAGATCATAACTTACGGCTCTTAATCGATTTACATTGTGACACTCGAAACATGACGTGCACTGAGCTCATAAATTCTTATTTTTTATTAGTGTTCATCTGAACCTCTGTTGTATAATTCGGTGTACGAGTATAACCTTTTACAAACACATGTTTATTCTTGCTGACACGAACGTATATATATATCTTTATATGATCATAAGAGTCTTTTAATAGTTGATTTTCGTTAGTTGTGTTGAGACTGGGCTCATTTTTATGTTTCTATGCACCCTAGTATTGTAATCAAATATCTACTTTTTGTAAATATATATCCACTTATATTTCCCATTGAAACTAAACTTACGCCATATTATTCTATTAATGCCTTAAGAGTGCTGAACGTCGAATAACGAAGAGTTTTTAATTGATTGAGAATAAATAAATCTGGGCAGTTAAATTTCCAAATTTTTATTACGAGTTCAAATCAAAAAGTACAGCTTAACAACCAAAGCTTCGAGATACAGCAGTTCTACAAAAGCTCCCAAAAGCGCATGCGCTACAAAGTAGTAGTAACGCGCATGCGAAACTGAGATAATCAAAACAAACTAGAAACTGCTTGGCCCAACATCATTCTCCCGTTGAAGAATTGTCCTTCAAAAAATTCCTTGAGGGGCAGCATACACAGCGTAGACATCACCAACTGCCTTTAGTACGGCAAGACGGTTTCGTTTCTACAGAGCGATGGAACTTGTAGGTGGTCGAAAGACCGCCATCGTTGATCAAACGCTGCAGCTGCCAGCCTCCAATGGCCACCTCATCGTTGCTCTTATTGTTCTCTTACGCTTCACGAACTTGCACTCGGGATTGATCTCATTGTTCTCCACGTTGCCTTTGGTACTGGCTGACACATAGTAGTCCGAAATGCTGCTTCAGATTCATCGACCGCAGCATGCGTGCGACTCATGGCGCCAGAGGAATTGCAACGTGAGGGCGTGGCACGGGTTGACGTACGCAGCGATTGGCTGAAGGACTGTACAGTGGTCTTTTTGCCGACCAGCAGCTTGTTGTTCATGAGGTCCTGGTAGTCCTGCAGTTGAAGGGTCATCTCTTCGAGCAGTCGAATAAGCTCCTTCTCGAGTTGAGCCATCTCTTGGTCGTGACGCTCGGGAGTGTTATCCAGTTCCTGCTGCAATTCACGTACGAGCTTAAAATCTTGGCATTTAGACCATCAATAGAAACACGAGTCGAGCGCAACTATTCGATAGACTTGTGCGTAGAGTTGGATGTGAATGCAGCAGCCCCTCGCAGACGACTGACTTTATCCTCGTATAGCGACTTGATAATTCGCATCTGCTCCTCCTACTGGGAGCTCAGCTCCTGTAGCGAGGCGTCCGTTTATGTCTGGCGGATGCAAAGCGCCGTAGCAGCACTGTACTGATAAGCATGTGTCTGCAAAGATTTAAATATAAACGCCAGTAGGCAGAAATGTATCTCAAACTGTTTCTTGGGTTTCATCCCTTAAATATTTGTACAGCAACTATGTATATATTTAAGAGGGAAATCCCCGCTTGCACTTGAAAACGGTGTTACAAATAGGGGAAAGGATGAAGAAAATAAAGATCATTTTAAAATATCAACTCAACAAATGTAGACGTTTGCTTTCTTTGCAGCCCCTCTTACATTTTGGTCAATCAAGCCTTTAAAGAATCGGCAAAATAAAAAATAAAATAAATAAATTGGGGGTGCTTAAGTTGAACTAGAACTAAGTGCCCAAAGCAAAATTAAAGAAGTGTCAAAACAACACAGACACCTCCAAGGCAAGAACAAAAAACACACTAACATAAAATGAAAACGACATTAGAAGGAAGGACGATCGCAGCAACGACGACGAACTATATAGTTAAGTGCAGCGACTATGAGATAACTGTTACTGTACTATGCAATTTTAAAATATTCATTTTGCTAGTGGAAATGCACAAGGCGCCACCTATTGTCAGAGAAAGCATGTTGAGTAACTGATAGTGACGTCACTGCCCATGTGAGGCCTTATAACTTATATATCTTCATAAATATCGAAATAATGTTCCGATTTCAAAAATATTTGGTAAATTGATAGATATTAACAGAAAAGTTATACAAGGTCAAACGAAAAGATACTCTATAATATTATGGACGCCACAATTTTCCGCGGTTTTAGGGCGTTAAAGTGGACGTGGCCGGATAAAAACTAGGGGAAGATTGCAATGGCATCTTTTAAATACGTATTCTAAAGCACAACTTTCTAGCTCTTCTATTGATCCTGATAAATAATAGATATTTTTTATAGGGTCGGAAACGCTTCCTTCTATCTGTTACATACTTCTCAACAAATCTAGTATACCCTTTTACTCTACGAGTGATGGGTATAAAGACGACAGCGGCAACGAAAAGGAGCAGCAGCTAAGTAATTTCGAAAATACATTTTTTTAGGTATACATACAAAAATATGAATTCATATATACACTCAGATATTACAAAAATTGTTTTTTAAGAAAACGCAGTTTGACAATAATAATATTGTAAACTTTTGTATCCGAATTTAAAGTTGCTATATATTATATATTTAAAAATATAAAATGTTGTCCGAAAAAACTATTCAGATGCTCTAACAGCAGGCCGAAATTAGACAGTTGGAAGCAAAACCAACAGTAAATTCCGACGAATTCGCAAAGCTAGAAGAGTTCAGGAATATTTTCGTTTCTAATACAACAAATTTATTAAAGATCGGCGTTGTCGATCACGAGTATTTTAACTCGAAACAGTATGACTTGATTATGATGGTTTTGGCGCAATTAAAAATTAAATATTAAATTAAACCAAATATTAAAAGCCCCACAAAAATTATAGTGAAAATTGTGCGTGTTGTAAGTTACCGGGGCATTACTTAATGAAATGCCATAAATTTAAAATAATGAGCCCAGATAAAAGGTCTAACTGGGCAAGAAAAAATGTGCAATCGACCAACTTTGCTTGACTTGTAACAATACCGACCATACATTACTTCACTTTACAGGACATAATCAGGAAAAGTGAATACCTGTAGGACAACGGAGCAAGCCTTATTAGCCACTGCCCTGGTCCAAGTAAAGTCGAGAAATGGGGGTTTTAAAATATTAAGAGCTTTGATTGACAGTGGGTCGCGAAGTACAATTATATCTGAGGAAGCTTCACAAATTCTGCAATTACCTAGAATTAAAAGTTATTTACAAATTAGTTAATTTGCAAATTTAAAGAAATGGAAGCAAAGATAATTTGACAGTAGGTACGATTATTCTTTCAAAGTTGATGGAGGCACTATAAATTCAATTATTAAATATAGACACTTCCAGGTGGAATAAATTCTGGCTTGCTAATCACGAATTTATTAAACCAGGTAGAGTGGACCTTATTATAGGAGCAGATTTATATGTTTACATTTTAAAAAGTGGGTTGAAAAAAATAGACGGACTCCTAGGTCAAAATATAGAATTCGGTTGGATTACGATAGTTGCAACCATGATCGAGTCCAAAGATTTGGAGAGATTTTAGGAATTAGAAAGGGATGATATTATTTTTAACATAATTTTAATTTGGCCTAAATGGGAATTCGTCACATAAACGGACATCGAAAAATGTACCGGCAGATATTTATTGATGAAAAAGATAAAGAATATCAAAATATATTGTAGAGAGATTCTCCCAACGATAAAATAATGTCTTACAAATTAAAAACAGTAACATATCGGACTGCATCTGCCCATATTTAGCTACTAGCCGATAAATGCAAAAATGAAGTACTCGGAAAGTTAGTTAGAAGAGACTTTTACATGGACGATCTCAACTGTTTGCTAAACAAAAAAGAAATTAAAATGAATTCTAAAATTTAAAGCGTGCATCCATTTCTTGGTCAAAATAATATTATCAGAGTAGGAGGCAGATTACAAAATTCCAATGCCAGATTTGAAGTGAAGCAACCCATTATTCTTGATAAAGGTCACATTTCTTAGTTAATTATAAAAAATGCTAATAAGGAAATCTTGCATAATGGAAAAAATTTAATGAGAACATACATTCAGCGAAAATATAGGATCTTTGGATTAAGGAATTCACTAAAGAAATAATTAAATAAATGCACGAAATGTGCAAGATATCGACGTTTTACAGCCCAACAAATAATGGGAAATTTACCCAAGCTTAGGGTAACAATGGCATACCCAATTTTTTACACGGGTAAATACTAGATTAGTTGAAAAGTATGTAACAGATAGAAGGAAGCGTTCCCGATCCTATAAAGTATATTCTTCATCAGGATCAATAGCGAAGTCGATTGAGCCATGTCCGTCTGTCCGTCCGACCATTCGACCGTATGAACGCTGAGATCTCCGGAACTATACAAGATACAAAGTTGAGATTAAGCATGGAGATTCTTGAGGTCCATACACAGCGCAAGTTTATTTCAGCACCCTGCCACGCCCACAAATCACATCACAACCTAAATCACAAACTAAAATCGCTTAAATCTCAGGAGCTACTAGAGATAGAAATATAATATTTAGTATGTATAATCTTGAGATGCCAGCCCATCTTATAGTGGTACTCTTATCCGGCCACACCCACCCATACGCCAACCAAGCTAAAAAACGGTTTTTGCATTTTCTAGAAAACCTTATAGCTATAAGTGATAGAAAGTTCCGATTAAGCATGTAAGTTTTTATGATGCCCTTTGCTTTTTTCCGATCAAGCCACGCCTACTGTAACTGCCACAAAAGCCGAAAAACCACAAATGCGAAAATCTCGTTAACTATATGACCTAGAAAGTTGATCTTAAGAATGTGTATTTCCACTGCAACTTGCCCCTAGTTTTCATCCGGCCTCGCCCTTTCTAGCGCCCTCAAACCGCGTAAAACTGTGGCGTGCATAATTTTATAGTGCATGTCTTGGTTTGAGCTTTTATAAAATATTTTTGTCAATGTCTATCGATTTATCAAAGATTATTTAAATCGGAACATTATTTTGCTATTTATGAAGAAATATATGACTTCACTATCTGTTACTCAACATGCTTTCTCTGACAATAGGTGACGCCTTGTGAATTTCCACTAGCAAAATAATATTGTGTAAAACAGTAACGGGTATCTTATAGTGGCGGCACTCCACTATTACGTTTCTTCTTGTTAAATACAAGAATTACTATATAAGATTTTTCAAAAATAGAGGTCAGAATACATACAAAGGATATGTAGCGGTATTTGTGTGTTTGACAACAATGGCGATACAATTGTAAATGACTTAACTTCTGACGCCTTCTTAGCAGTGCTCAGAAGACTTATCATAAGAAGAGGAAAATGTGCCAATATCTATTCCGACAATGGAACAAATTTTGTAGGTGCAGCAAAGAAGGTAGACGAAGAACTGGCAAAAGCAATACAAGAAAATTCTGTAGTTGCATCTCAACTAGGGATTGAGAGGCATTCTATCTCCCCGGGAGGACCACACTTTGGAGGTATCTGGGAGACCTTTATTATCCTAATAAAGTGTCACTTCACACTCATGCATCAGATTTGTAAACATCGTTTAGGCGCATGTTTCGGCATCCGTTGCGCACATTTCTTTACCAAAAAAAAATGTTTTTATTTTATTGTTTCTTTATTTCATTGATTTGTTTTTGTGTCTTGTTTTCAATATATGATGAAATTATTAATTATTTGTCTGAAAGCAGTTATCTGAGGTCTTCTTTCCTGAGTCATCAATCTGTTATAAGGTTATATAGTCTGAAGTATTTTTTGTATTTTTGATTTTCTTCTCATTCTATTTTTTAGATTATAATATATGTTCATAATGTTTCCTGCCTCCCTTGTTTATTAAAATTTCAGAGTTTATGGTCACAAACACCCTTCCCCCTCTCCTTTTTCCCTTCTCCATGTCTGTCAGTGGGTCAGTCTGTCTCTTTGTCATTACGATTTCCCCTCACCACCCGCAGGTCCCTTCCATCAGAATAGATTCTGAAGGAAGTTGCTTATCCTAATAAAGTGTCACTTCACACTCATGGATCTGATTTGTAAACATCTTTTAGGAGCAAGTTACGGTATCCGTTGCGCAGGCGCCGAATGTGGCAGAGCTTTGTTTTGGCACAGAACCCATGAATTAAAAATTTTGCTTCTTCCTGACTGTGGGAATGTCTTATGTTGTTTATTAAAATTTCAGAGTTTTTAAGATTTTTTAAGAACAAGGGAGACAGACAAAATAAGAACCGATAAGAGTCCATGGACACACCATGATAAAATTATCAAGTGGGTGTAGGAGTATAACATCTGTACGGCCTTTATGTAAGTTAACAACCAACTCCCAGCTTAGGCTGAGCAGGCCAATTTTTATTCCCCTTATTAATATTAATCATTATTATTATTAATTGGGTCCACCTTGTTGGCCGTAGGCTGAACCAGCACATTGTACCGTTCCGAGCCGTGGCTCCGTTTCATTGGCTGACAGCGATCGTATGACTTCTGCAAAATGTGAAGGTCAGCGTCTGCCACGGGCATCCGGCTATGCATGAGATTTTGTTAGTTCTTAAGTTTTAGTTTTAATTTGGATTTGGAATAGAGAGCACTAGCTCAATTATAAAACTCCGGCCTTAGCCGTTACATTTATTCTACTTATTGAATTTGGTTATCGTGCCTTAAGGGCAAAGGGAATAAGTATCTCCCACCGTAAACTTCGGACGAAGGAAGGAAGTCGAAGCGACTACCCGACTCTTCAGCGGCTGCCATCCTTGATGGTCACCAATACCCAACGAACCGGAAAGGCACCGCCAGCCGGCACGAATTATTAAATAATTGTCGCCCAACGGAGTAATATTATTACTAATATTCGAATTTCACCCCTGAAGTTGTACAATATGTAAATAGCTGAGCGCCGACAATAGCCAAGGTCTACGCAAACACAAATACCAGTGCATACAATTTCCTATGCCCAGCAATAGGAATTTTTTACAGTAAATAAATAGTGACTCGATTTTCGATATCTGATTAAGATTTTTCTGAGTGCGTGGCCAAAAAATAAAAAACATATATCTCATATAACGCACATTGGTGCCAAGGCAGTCAACATTTGTATGAATTAATTATGCAAAGGAATATTTTATTTCTTTGTTAAGGGTGGTCTCTGTACGCATGCAGAGGTTGCCAGTAGTTTTTCTCCTTGTATTTTGCTAAAATTTTTTCCACTGTGCTTGTATTTAATTTTTAACTAAGGTTATCCAGTGTATCTGTGCTAATAATACACCCAGTCGAATTGACCTATACTTGTTGTCACCGTTCTGTATTTTAATTTTGTTTTTGAGACAAATCAATCCAACATTTTTGTGTTTTAGGTGACGATCCATTTTTCCGCAATTTTTTTCTCTTCGCCTTTTATATCACCAAGTAGCCCGTCGAAACCTTTTGTCTTGAGCCCCAATCGTCAAATACCTCGTATCTACCCAGCGCCCTTTAACTGTCAAGGAGTTGGGAGTATAGGGAAGTAAAGCAGGAAATTCGTAGCGACGATAGCGACGACAGCGAAGAGTTAGGATTTCGCCCCGAAGTTAGGGACATAGATCAACCAGAAATGAACGCAGAAATGGTCCAAGCGCTTGTCGCAAATGCGGTCAGCGCCGCTCTTGTCGAGCAGGAAGCACGCTTAAGAAACGATATTGCCTCAGAGTTAGGAGCGGTTAGAGCACAGGTTAGCGCGCTGTCAGTGCAAGCGCCGCAGGGTGAGGTCTACCAAAGAGTAGTACCGGACCCTGCAGTAAGATGCGATGTCAAGTTGGACATGGTAAAATCCCTGCCGAGGTTCAGTGGAAGCCACGACGAGTACGTTTCGTGGAGGCAGGCTGCATCAGATGCTTATGAAGTGTTCAAAAGATACGACGGCAGCGAGGCACACTACGAGGCCGTTGTCATCATTAAAAACAAAATTTACGGTCCCGCTCGGGCACTACTCACGTCCCACAACACAGTGCTAAATTTCAATGCAATTCTAGCCAGACTAGATTGCACATATGCGGACAGAACGTCCCTAAGAGTGCTACGGCAAAATTTAAAAATGGTTCGGCAAGGAGATTCCGACCTTATGGCATACTATGACGAAGTCGAGAGGAAACTCACGCTCGTCACTAACAAATTAGTCATGTCACATAACATGGACACAGCAGCAATCCTGAATGAGGAGGTTAGGGATGATGCCCTTCATGCATTCATTGCAGGGCTTAAGAGGCCACTCAAGACACTCGTGCTACCAGCACAACCCAAAGACCTCCCATCTGCACTGGCATTAGCGCGGGAAGCCGAGAACAGCATTGAAAAAAGTGCGTTCGCGGCATCCTACGCGAAAGCTATAGAAGACAAGTCCCATTTCGATGAGGGCAATAGGCGCAATAATAAGGGTCAGGGAAAGCAATGGAGAGGTGAGGATAAGAATCCGCACTTTGTTCCTAAGCAGAACCAAAGTAAGCCTCATGAGGACAATCACTGGCCGAAGCGCAGAGATCCCGAGTCCTTAGACCACAATACGGTTCAGCCCGTGGAGGTAGACACCTCAACGGCTAAGTTCAGACAGGGAACAAACTGGGGAAAGCCTCAAAGTAACAACAATTACAAAAGGCAGAACTCGTCCCAGCGTCAATCGGGCCAAAGACGCCAACGCCTCAACAATATAGCCCAACCCCAACAGGAACTAACAGGTTATGACACCAAAGCTGAGGCTGAGGTCGCCACCATTGAAGAAGATAGTGACACAGCCGAGCTTAACGACCTCCTACATTTTTTAGGGAGCGTTCCCGACTGCCGTTCGTCGAGCGACAATTGGCTGGCAGAACACTAAAAGTTCTCATCGACACTGGGGCGGCAAAAAATTACGTGAAGCATGTAAAGGAGCTAAAAAACATAATGCCGGTTGAAGCCCCCTTTACTGTGAGCTCTATTTACGGCTCCAGTGATGTCAAAAACAAGTGTATAATGCGCATTTTTGGACTACACGTTCCATTTTTCCTCTTGGATACATTGAGCACGTTTGATGCTATTATAGGCTTCGATTCGCTAACAGCGTAATAAAATACGCAAACGTCACTGAAAAGCTCAAATTTGTTGACTGTCAGAATGTCAGCTTCACAAAGATCGATGACATAGTGGTGCCAAGTTCGGCTAAAGCCGACTTCAAAAAAATTATTCTGAAAAGATTCAAGGTGTTTTCGACCTCTAACAAAGCGCTCACCTTGAACACATCGGTCATCGCTACTATTCGAACTACGAGTGACGAACCTGTCTACTCCAAGTTGTACCCCTACCCTATGGGGGCAGCAGACTTTGTAAACAAAGACATCAAAGAGCTGCTGGAAAATGGCATAATTAGGCCGTCCAGAGACCCATACAACAGCCCTTCTTGGGTGGTTGACAAAAAAGGGACTGATAATGGCATCAAGAAGAAGCGATTAGTAATCGACTTCAGGAAGCTGAACGAGGGAACAATCGCCGATCGCTACCCCATGCCAAGCATACCCATGATTCTAGCGAACTTGGGGAAAGCCAAATTCTTTACCACCCTAGACCTGAAGTCAAGGTACCACCAAATATACCTGGCTGAAAAGGACCGAGAGAAGACCTCGTTCTCAGTCAATGGTGGGAAATACGAATTCTGCCGATTACCCTTCGGCCTAAAAAATGCAGGGAGCATTTTCCAAAGAGCCATCGACGATGTGCTGCGGGAAGAAATCGGCAAAATATGCTACGTCTACGTCGACGACGTTATCATCTTTTCCGAGAATGAGACGGAACATGTCAAGCATATTGACCAACATGAGGGTGGCACGGGAAAAAACTAAGTTCTTTAAAGAAAGCGTTGATTTCCTAGGGTTCATTGTCACCAGAGGAGGAACAAGAACAGACCCAGAAAAAGTTAACTATTGGGACCTCCGTGAGCTGTTCGTCGAAAATAGCCTTTAGGTCATTATGATTGAAAATATCAGGATTGATGATATTATTTTTAGAAATCGTGATAGTGAACATACAATTTTGGATTTCAGATATTAACATTCTATTTCTGGCTAGTAGTGTTTCGAACAAATGGCCTGAATCAACTGAACTGTTTAAGAAACCAAATTATTTTGAAGGAAGCAGGCCAACCGCTTCGGCGAGATTTCATAGTCTTCGGAAATAGAACTCGCCATATCATTAATTTTAATAACAAGGACTCGCTTGTTGAATCCGTGAAGGAGATCATTAACGCCAACGTTGTGAACGCAATTCATTGTCAGTGACATAACCAACGCTAATGAACAGTTGGAGATCACTAGCACAGAGCACAATCGCGCCCATAGGGCTGCCCAGGAGAACGCAGAACAAATTCTCCGGGATTACTACTTCCCGAACATGTCCAAATTAGCTAGCGAAGTGGTCAGACAAGTGGTGAGACAATCACATCATTGCTGCAAAACCAATACAGCATCGATGTTGTCAATGAGCCACCGCTACACAGTTGCTCCAATGGCCAAGTAGAGAGATTTCACAGTACCCTGGCTGAAATTGCCAGATGCCTCCAGATTGATAAAAAAAATTGAGGATACTGTGGAACTAATATTGAGGTCTTTTATAGAATACAACAGGTCGCTACATTCGGTTACAGAGGTTAGGCCGGTAGAGGTCATCCACGCCAGCAGCGATGAGATGAAGCTGGCAATTAAAGCTAGGATTGACAAGGCACAACAATCCAATCTAGACAGGGTTAATCCTTCAAGGCAGAACAGAGGGTTCGAAGTCGGTGAAAGAGTGCACCTACGCAACAACAAAAGATTAGGGAACAAATTAACACCGCTTATTCAGAAGAGTGTGTAGAAGCAGATCTGGGAACATCTGTTCTCATTAAGGGGGAGGGTGGTCCACAAGGACAACATTAGATAGGCACTTAATCTGCCACAGTCGCCCTTATATTAAAACCCAATCTTTGCTATAATTCCCACATTCCCACATAAGGAAGCTGCTGGAAGTCGACATTGAACATGCCCAGAACCTTCTGGAGGAACTTAAGATACACCATAGAATGGCCAGGAGCCTTAATTTTTTGGGCTCAGTCCTTAAGGTCGTGGCGGGTACACCCGACGCGGATGATCTAAAAAGAGTTAACACCAATCAAGCATCGCTTATCAAGGCTAATAATAGACAGAGACACGGAAACACATCAATCTACTCACAGACACAGTAAACAAGATCCTCAGGGAGAAAAAGGACGGGAAGGAAATAGAATGTTAATATCTGAAATCCAAAATTGTATGTTCACTATCACGCTTGCTAAAAATAATATCATCAATCCTGATATTTTCAATCATAATGACCTAAAGGCTATTTTCGACGAACAGCTCACGGAGGTCCCAATAGTTAGCCTTATTGATGTATCTAGATTAAGATTTTTCAAAATAATGTTCTTGTCCACGTTATAGTCCAGTATCCTAAAGTTTAGCGTATTTGTAAAAAAGTCCTGCTCTTCCCTGTCGCACACTACCATACTATGCTACAAATGGAAGACAACATCGTGGCGGTATGTGATGACGGAAACCCAGCAGTCTCCGATTGCGCTTCTACCAACTTGGCCACATTTTGCAAAAAGGCGTCTCACGTCACCCGCGCCAGGCAATTACATGCAGGCGGGGCGGCTACGTGCCGGACGCGGCCCAGCAATCTGGAATCCCTTACAATTGTGTAAGGGACGATGGAGTAATAATCATCAACGAGAAACTACCGAGGATTTCCATCGTTGTCGGTCCCACAACAACCATAGTTGGGACCCACCTCATCACGTTCGGGAGAAAGGCGGTGGTCAACGACTCCGTGTATTTGAACCTCAACTCCACCGTGAATAAGAGCCCCGGTATTCGGACTCCCCCTTAATTAACATCACGGGACACGATCACATACTGGGTCTTCCAATGTTACAGCGGATGAACGAGTATAACCTGCGTTTAATGCAGGAGCTTAGAGATGACGTGTCGGCCGGAGGTTCCCCGAGGATTTGGTTCGCCGCAGGAGACGCCGCCAGCCTCACACTATGCGGCTTGGTCCTGCTCCAACAACAGGCGAATTCTTATTCCCCTTATTAATATTAATCATTTTTCATTATTATTATTATTACACGTTCCTCTCATGCACGGTCGACCCTAAATTGGGTCCACCTTGTTGGCCCTAGGCTGAGCCAGCACATTGTACCGTTCCGAGCCGTGGCTCCGTTTCATTGGCTGACAGCGATCGTATGACTTTTGCAAAATGTGAAGGTCAGCGTCTGCCACGGGCATCCGGCTATGCATGAGCTTTTGTTAGTTCTTAAGTTTTAGTTTTAATTTGGATTTGGAATAGAGAGCACTAGCTCAATTATAAAACTCCGGCCTTAGCCGTTACATTTATTCTACTTATTGAATTTGGTTATCGTGCCTTAAGGGCCATAGCAAAGGGGATAAGTATCTCCCACCGTAAACTTCGGACGAAGGAAGGAAGTCGAAGCGACTACCCGACTCTTCAGCGGCTGCCATCCTTGATGGTCACCAAGACCCAACCAACCGGCTCTACCCCTGCCACGAAGGCACCGCCAGCCGGCACTAATAATTACATAATTCGGACGAAGGAAGGAAGTCGAAGCGACTACCCGACTCTTTAGTTGCTGCCATCCTTGATGGTCACCAATACCCAACCAACCGGCTCTACCCCTGCCACGGAGGCACCGCCAGCCGACACGATTAATTAAATAATTTGTATAAAAATGAGAACAGTCAAATTGATCAGCATCAGTTCGTCAGGAGCATCAAATTATACATATCACCATGAGCGTAATATCCGTAGAATTCGTCGATTCGGTTCAAGCTTTGGAACTCTTGACGGATGCCAAAATCCATGACAAAGCCTCCAATGTGGTGGCCATTGAAGACTTGGAGCCAAACTGTATAATGGCTCTAGACGAAGAAGACACCATAGACGGGAATCTGAGGGAAATATTCGCACCCTACTCAACATCTACTTAAAAGATTCCACAAGAGTTGAAATCCCTCAATTGGGAAGATTTCCCATTTGGAGATGAAACGATGGATGTATTTGAAAATGGGTTTTTGTATGAGCACGAAAGAAATTGTTTTTCCAGACGACGACTATCTCTTTGACGGTGTAAAAGTGGATTACTTATCTAAGTATCTAAATTTACTGAAAGATGAAGAAAAGGAACTATAATTTATAATTAGAAATAAATAAATAAAATATAGAAAATAAATAAAAAAACCAATATTTTATATTACGTTGAATAAATACAATTTTATAATTTATATAAACAATAAATTTTTTTATTTCATGGAGGGTAATATAAATATTAGATGCTGTAGTCTTCAGTAAGCAGTATAGATTGAGTAACTGAAGAGTGATTACATAAAGATTACGTGTTTTTAAAATATACTATATCAAAATTTATACAGGTTACAATAATAAATGTGTTAGCTCAGTTAACAAAAGTGAGATCTGCCTTGAAAAGAAAGTTTGATGACCTCAAACATGTTAAAAATCAAAGCGTTATAGAGTTGAAGGAAACATTTAAACCTATTACAGAACCTTTACATGAACTTGTTAACGAAAAAAAAGCATACAATTTTAAAAACAAATAAGGGAGCCAAGGCTAAACATGAATTATACCAAAATAAAAAGTATGAGAATGACATGACAGATGTCGATGACCTGTACTATACAACCAATGGGAGAGAACATCAGACAAACAGAAATGTATCTCAGTACCGATCTATGAATGATAGTGATTCGTATAATGATTATTTTTCACAAACAAATGCTTTTGAAAAAGGAAAGAAAGGCGAAACACATGATTATGAGGACAAAGAGAGTGAGACGGAACCTAAATCAATGCCTACAGAAGAAAATGAAATGAGGCAAGATATAAATATAGAAGATGAGATAGTTAAAGAAAATTTAATTTAATTTGGACATTTTTCTAAAGATAGGGAGCAATCAAATCATTTAAAAAGAGGTGTTAAATAAATTGAAACTTTTTAATTGATACTGATGGTAATCTAAAATTTGCTTGGTGTGAAGCATCACAATCAAAAAATGCCAATGATGAAAAATCTTAAAACCAGGTTTTTAATAAAAAATTTAAACAATTAATCATCACTTTTAAGGCATCAATTGTTGAGCGTTTTAATGGAACACTCAAAGAGTCAATGCGGCGTGAGTTTAGATTAAATGGGAAATATAAGTGGATATATGTTTGCAAAAAGTTGATATTTGATTACAATAATAGGGTACACAGAACCATAAAAATTAGCCCAATTAATGTCAACAGAACTAATGAAAAACAAATATTAAAAGACTCATATAATCACATTGAGATATATGTTGAAAATGTTTGGCCTGTTTTAAGGGACCATTATTGGGATTTCCTTCCTTCCTTTCATGTAAAATTATTCGGTCAACCCTCAATGACTTGCTCATGCAATACAGCTGAAGACACCCGAAACACTCAGATCAGTTGAAGACACCCGAAACACTCGAATCATTTCAAGACACCCTACTCATTTCAAGACACCCGACTCATTTCAAGACACTCGACTCATTTCAAGACACCCCACTCACTTTTTCCAAAAACATGGGTGTCTCAGACACTCCCTTCATTTGCTATGAGTGTGTCGGGTGTCTGTGAAAAGAGTACTGGGTTCGCAAGTGCACATTCGAAATGAGCTTGTGCAAGACACACACTCTTATTTTAGGGTGCCGATCACACTCTGAGTGCCGAAAAGGCACACATGATTCGAGTGCATTCATTGTCTGGGTGTACCCTTGCCGTTCTCAGGTATACACCAATAATACTTTCCCCAAAACATACTTGAAGATTATAAAGGTAATCCGATTCGGTATCGGTTCTATAAAAAAAAACTCAAATAGGCTGAATTCCCAAACACTTTTCTAGTTGAGAAAATTTTAAAGCGAAAAGGGGATAGGTTTTTGGTAAAATGGCTTGGCTTTCCAACGGATGAAGCCAGCTGGTTAAATAAAGATAAAATTTTATGGTACAAAATACCAAATGAAAACACAATGTAATGTTTTTTTCATTTTATATTTTAAATCTTATATATTCATGAAAATATTATACATGTTTTTACAATTTATTTTTGGATTACTTATATTTACCACAATCTCGATCAAAATAAAACATTTCCAATTTAATTGACATATAAAATAATTTTTTTTCTATGTTTTCTCGCTTAAATCTAAGTTATTTTAATGTATTGTCATCTGTATTTCTTTTATTTATTATATCTCTTAAAAATATATTTTCAATGTCTAGGAAATTGATATTATCGAAAATATCCTTTTCTATTAACCTGTGATGTTTTATTGATAATGTGCCAAACTCTGTAAACTCTGTTTCAACATGTTTACGCTTTCTTTTACTATCATTAGCACAAAGAACATTCTTATATACTCTGTTTGCTGATATTTTTTTTGTCCTTGATCTAAACATTGTCCTACTACCATATAATGCAGTTCCAGTGAGTAATACTTTTATATAATGATCCATAGTTAAATTTCTGGAACTCACACCTTTTGTTTTATTATGAGAGTTTTCAACTTCATCTATTTTTTAACTATACACTTTGGAACATAGACTCACTCATTGGTTTTCCATTCAACTCATCTTTAAAATATCCTAAACTCTTTTTATTAACATATTTAAAATTATGTAAATGATTCTTCTATCTGAATAATCGGATGTATCAAATTTTGAATCAATATCACCACGAATATCCTTATAAAAATCATCAGTTTTTATAGTATAGATAAATGAGTCTATATCCATGTAATTTAAAACTAAATTTTCTTGAAATTTGGGTTTCATGTATTGGTAATGAAATCATACATTTTCCATTTTGATAAGTCCAATACAGCAAAACCCAAATACATTGGCTTAACAAATACCACAGAAAGTTTTTTCATTTGGATCGTATAGAACACATTTATTTTAGTTTAACTATTAAAATTGAACTTTGAAATTGAATTTGTAGCACAATGTTTTTTTCGACCGAGTTTATGAACATCCGTAGACTCCCATGTAGTTGCCAATTTAACCTATACGGATAAAACGGAAGAAATACATTATAGAGGATGATTCCTTTGTTGGATCAAAATCTGTTAAGTATTTGTTATTTGCCTTTGTATATTTGTCTTTGTTATTTGCCTTTGACAACATTGTACTAAGCCCCCTCGAATGCTATTATCTACTAACTCTAGTTTGTGGTCTTTAACATGGCTGCCCAAGATATACCTGGTGTAGTAAAAACTGAGGGACTGAGGGTGTAATGAATAAATTTGTAAACATATTTTTCTAAAATTTTCAAATATATCAGTCAATAGGAAATACAACTCTAGGTAATCCTTTAGACTTGAACAAGAAAATTGTGACGAGACATTATGTGCGTGTTCATAATCATCTTGAGAGCATTCCTTTTCTGTCAAAATACTATAGAATCAAAGGCACACTTAATTTTATATAATAGGCATAAGCTATAGGTTTATGAGAGTTAAAATTGAATAATTTTGGGCTTACTTCAATATTTCCTGGCTCCAGTACACATTCAAAGACAGCGTAAACGACGAACGGAACCTCAAGCTGCTTGCGGTATTGGGTAAACTCCAGAGTTCGCTTGTGTAATTCCGGTAGCTTGAAGACTTTTCCGCTCAGATTCAGAGAATTTAGACAAAATGCTTTCCAATTTCTATATTTCAGGTATAGGTCATAGGAGTCCAAGATCATAACATTACGTTTGGCGTGTTTGGTGTCATTGAAAAGCATTTTTCAAGCCCTTTCCAATAGTATGCTTTATACGATTGAAAGTTAAAAACTGCATCTTTTCATTAAAACGCTTAAAAATAAATTTCCACACCTCAGCGCACAAGCAGATATCAGCACACACTTGAGGGTTGGGGTGAGTTCGCAACTCCGCGCACAAGCAGACCCGAGCGCACACTTGAGGGTAGGGGTGAGTTTCCAGGTGGACTCGCCCAAGAGATAGCAAAGGGTCATGTCTTTCAGAAAACCAATGGAGGGAGGATCTTATAGAATACCTGACTCAGGCGCACACATACATACCGAGTATCCGTGCATATAAGTATTTAAAATTTTAAAATCAATTTAGCTAAACATAAAACTGATGTATTATAATCAGCCTATGTCCTAAGTTCAGTACTACAGAAAATGTTCAGAGAACAATTCGGAACGTTCTTGCATCCCTTTGTCATTCTACGAAATTAAAAATCGAAATTTAAAAAACTAAACATACACACACACATTTTAGTGTCATGAACGTATAGGTTCTCCATATTTACACACTGATTAAGATATAATTTATGGGTTTATGATTTGTGCAAAAATTCACTAAAAGGAATCCTAATCACATGGAAGGTTTCGGGGGGGGGGAATGGATCTTAAAATGGATCTCCATGTTTCCACACACATCTGGGGTTCCCATCCAACCATACACACGCACACACGTAGACAGAGGCTTACATATATAGAAATTGACAGTGTGTTTTGAGAAAATTCAACCCCTTAAGACGTTCCCAATCCTCCTAATTAGGGTCAGGAATAGATTTCAATATTCCCAAATAACGGATAGGGGGGTCGGAAAACTAATCATGACACAATCGTCACATTTTATTACTTCTTTGAACACGTGCACTGATTGTGTTTATGATTTCTGTGACAGAATTCATACTGACTAAAAGGGTGAGGGGGAATCCTTATCGCAGGAGACGACGGATAATGGGTTTCGGGGAACCAGCGTTTTCAATCTACTATAATGCGTGCCCTGCGGATCTTAAAATGAATTACTCAATCAATTACGCTATAGTCGAGTGCCTCGACTATAAGATACCCATTACTGTTTTACACAATTTTTAAATATTAATTTTGCTAGTGAAAATTCTCAAGGCGCCACCTATTGTCAGAGGAAGCTTGTTGAGTAACTGATACTGACGTCACTGCCCATGTGAGGCCTTATATTCTTATGTTCTTCATAAATAGCGAAATAATGTTCCGATTTGAAAAATCTTTGGCAAATCGAAAGATTTTAACAGAAATAAGTTACTCAAGGTCAAACGAGGGCATTAATAATATGATTATAGACGCCACAGTTTTCCGCGGTTTGTGAGCGTTGGAGTAAACGTGGGCAAATGAAAAATGGCAAGTTGTAGTGGCATCTCTTGAATACGTATTCTTAAGCACAACTTTCTAGCTCTTATATGTTCGGAGATTTTTGCATTTTTGTTCTGGGTTTTGTTGGCGTTAGGGTAGGCGTGGCGAGATGGGAAAAAACAATTCGCATTTGGGGCAACATTAAAACCTACATTATTATTCTGAACTTTCTACCTCTTATAGTTACCGAAATATGAGCTTTTCTAGAAAATCCGAAAAGTGTGGCCGGATAGTAGTACCACTAAAGATTTTACATACTGAATTTCAAATTTCTAGCTCTAATAGTTTTTGAGATTTCAGCGATTTTGAATTTTCGCGATCTGTGGGCGTTAGAGTGGGCGTGGCGGAAATAAACTTGCTCTGGGTAGGGACCTCAAGAATCTGCATGGTTAATCTCAACTTTGTATCTCTTATAGTTTCTGAGATCTCAGCGTTCATACGGACAGACGGACAGACAAACGGACATGGCTCATTAGTCTTCGCTATTCATCCTGATCAAGAATATATATACATTATAGGGTCGGAAACGCTTCCTTCTACCTGTTACATACTTTTCAACGAATCTAGAATACCCTTTCACTTTACGAGTAACGGGTATAAAAATATATAAATTATCTTTTCTTCTTTCTTTTTTGGATCTAATGCAAACGCGAATCAGATTTCTTTGCCAAGAATGTAATACCAAAACTTGAGCAGCGAAAACGCCAATAAATTAATTAATATTTTCTTTTTTTAGCTTTAGACTTTCATTTCATGGCTTTTTTTTATTTTATTTACTTTAAGAAAGTTATGAAATCTCAAGGTCGCATTTTTCCCTTATTTTTTTTTATTGGAATTTTTTATTAAAACATCACTTACAGATACATTATGAACTTTTGCTCGCTCACCGAAATACTGTTGGAGTCCTCCTCGAAGAAAGCGCTTTCTGAAGAGGATCTGGAAATTCAGATAATAGTTACTTAGTCGAAGCCAACCACCACTTAATTTGGCCAGAGCTACAACTTTTTCCACTTCCAAAGAAAATCAACGCTTTCTGATCATTTTTCCCCCGGCGTATTACATCACGCCCTCAAAAGGCGACTGCACGACCACTACTCGAATCCAAAAGCGATCAAGCTTCTATTCGTTTCCCGTTTCGTTGCGTTTTAATACATATTTTTATCCAGCACAACTTGCGTCTTTAGCGCCACGATTAGAACATAATGATCTAGACCCCAAAATGTGGCGGTAACCCCTAGCCGAGTAGGTGAGATGGAGGCAGGGAAGGTTGACAGAAAGGTCTGTTACTCTCCTGGCCGCTTTTCCTTTGCCCAATCCCATACCGCAAAGCGACTCCTAGATAGCACTTACTAAATGTTACATTTCGCTAGCTACCAGCGCTACAAATTCAGTCGTTTTTGAGTTCTTTTTAAATAGAACCCACCCCGAATCGGATTACCTTTATAATCTTCAAGTAAGTATGTTTTGGGGAATGTATTATTGACTTTTCTAATTTTAAAAATTTCTGTTGAATGGGGTGTTAGAATATAAAATAAAATCAACCGCTTTCATTGAGTTCTGAATTGAAACTGTTCTTTATTTTTCTAAGTCCCTGCTTAGGAAACTACAATGAAAACCTTATTTTGGGACTGTATATATTATACTGTATTTTATTCCATATAATTTATTTTGCAACTACTCATCTTGCAACTGCCCGGATTTTTATAACTTTATTATTTTTTATATTATTTTTTAAAATTGTTTTTTAAATTTACATAACTTCTTCAATTTATTATTTTTAAAATATTTAATCTTACTTGCTATAGCTATGGCTTGCAATTGCCTTCGTATGCCTTATTTAGTATGTTATATATTTATTTATATTATATTGGTTGATACATACCTTGAAATATTTTTAATGAACATGTAATGTCCACTTTTTCCATTTTCCAGAAACAGCATGTTTATATGATATGGTTTCTCAATCTCCGATTGAAAAAGTGGTCCGATTATTTGCTTGGTCTCTTCATTATACCCAAAGATGTTTATACTCATGTAATGATTATTTTTTAACAATGTTTTCACACATTTCATTTCCAAAGGTAAATTTAAATTGGTGAAATCCAATATTAATCCACTATTCAAATATATTGTTTCAGTGGATATATCAATATTATGTGAACTACATCTTTGGGGTTTTTTACATTTATTAAAACCGATATTAAGGCCCATTTAAAACAGTATGCATCATTTTTATTAGATACGTTAATAATAGCTTTCTTTGAAGCTAAAAATTTTGGAAGCGGGATACATGATGATTGGTTCACAATTATTTTTAGGCGCATTATTTTAATAAATGCCCACTTGCTATATTTTTCTTGGAAATCTTGGGGTTTTTTTACTATTTTCATAGTATGCTCAAGAAAAATAGATTCCAAATCCGAGTACTGATTCATAATACTCATTTTACTTTGAAAACTTTTAATCTCAATTTTTTCCGTTTCATTCTTAAAGAGTATCGGCAAATAACTCGAAATTTACTTTTACCGATATATAACTCTCTAATAATGTTCTGAGATGTGTTAGCAAAAACGATCCTGCTTCACTCATAAAGTTTTCAGGTAATTGGATGTCCGATCCATCGTTTACATACATGTTATAGAGAATCCTTCATTTAAATCCTTACGAAATTTTCGTGATGCGTCCATCGACGGGTTGAATGACATTCTTCTTATGCATTTCCGTGCGGACATGGTTTGTCCACTTGTTCTTAATAACAAACAATTGACACGAATTACAAAACTCGAATTGGTTATTCATTTTTAATCCTTTTTATTTAATTTTTATTTTAAAAATATTTATTTGAGTTTATATATTTAATGCACCTTGAGTACACTTTTACTTTTTTGTTTCTTTTCAAAGTGATTTTCAAAAAGTTCTGAACGATGAAGCACGATACAATGATTTGAAAGAACTAACTGAATTCTCCGATTTATATACTCGTTTATTCCATCCCTTTGTCTTGAAGAAATCTGTAAAACTTTGAAATTTTAATAAACCACTTGAAACTTTCCTTAAGACGTTCCTAATCCTCCCAAGACATTCCCACAGTCAGGAATAAACCAAAAATTTAATTCAAGGATGCCGTAACATGCTCCTAAAGATCAAAGTGACATATTATTAGGATAAACAACTTCCATCAGAATCTCTTCTGATAGAAGAGACCTGTGGGTGATGAGGGAAAATCGTAATGACAAAGAGACAAACTGACCCACTGACAGACATGGAGAAGTGAAAAAGCAGAGGGGGAGGGGTGTTTGTGACCACAAGCTCTGAAATTTTAAAAAACAAAAACAATTTAAATGATTGTTATGATTTCTGTGCCAGAATCTTAAACTTTTTATGGTGTGAGTGACCAAAAACTCCGAAAGGCTGCAAACATTATGAACATATAATATAATCTAGAAAATAGAATGAAAAGAATAAAAAAATTACAAAAAGTACTTTAGACTATATAACTTTATAACATGAGTCAGGAAAGAAGACCTCAGATAACTGCTTCCAGACAAATAATTAATAATTTCATCATATATTGAAAACAAACAAGAGGAAACGCTATAGTCGAGTGCCGCGACTATAAGATACCCGTTACCGTTTTACAAAATTTTAAAATATTATTTTGCTAGTGGAAATTCACAAGGCGCCACCTATTGTCAGAGGAAGTATGTTGAGTATGCCTATAGTGACGTCACTGCACATGTGAGACCTTATAACCTAATTTTCTTCAAAAATAGCGAAATAATGTTCCGATTTATAAAATCATTGGTAAATAGGTAGATGTTAACATAAATAAGTTGAACAAGGTTAAACTAAGGCATTCATAATAATATTATAGACGCCACAGTTTTCCGCGGTTTGTGGGCGTTATAGTGGGCGTGGCCAGATGCAACTTCGTGGAAAGTTGCAAAGACATCTCTTAAATACGTGTTCTTAATCAAAGTTTTGTAGCTTTTATGGTTTTTAAGGTTTTTGCATTTTTGGTTTTTCGGGTTTTGTGGGCGTTAGAGTGGGCGTGGCTTGATCGGAACAATTCGCACTGGGAGCATCATAGAAACCTACATGCTTAATCCGAACTTTCTATCTCTTATAGTTACCGAGATATCAGCTTTTCTAGAAAATCCGAAAACCGTCTTTTGAGCCTTGTGGGCAAATGGGTGGGTGTGGCCGGATAGTAGTACCACTATAGGATCCGCTGCCATCTAAAGATTATACTTTTTGAATTTCAACTTTCTAACTACAATAGTTCTTGAGATTTCAGCAATTTTAGTTTTTTGCGATTTGTGGGCGTTAGAGTGGGCGTGGCAGGGCGTGGGCGTGGCAGTAATAAACTTGCGCTGCTGGGACGTCAAGAATCTTCATGCTTAATCTCAACTTTGTATCTGCTATAGTTCCTGAGATCTCAGCGTTCATACGGACGGACGGACGGACGGATGGACAGACGGACATGGCTCAATCGACTTCGCTATTAATACTGATCTAGAATATATATACTTTATACGGTCGCAAACGCTTCCTTCTATCTGTGACATACTTTTCAACGAATCTAGTATACCCTTTTACTCTACGAGTAACGGGTATAAAAACAAGAATAAAATAAACACATTTTTTTTGGTAAAGAAACGTGCGTGACGGAAGGGACCGACAGACAGATGATGGGTTTTGTGGTGTGGGAAATTTAATTAATTAAAGTCATTAATGTCACAGTTAATTGATAAAAACCCCTAATGTCACATTTAATTGCCCATAAATCTGGCCCAGAACCCGCATTTTACTACTACTAACAACTTGAAAGATCTACATATCCATCATATTTCCGGACGTGCTGGATTATTGATTGTGTTAGTAAATATGTTAATTTTAATAATATGTTTTGTACGAAAATGTGCTGTAAGACGAAGCAAGAAATAACCTTTGCCGGTCCATTGCCAGTCATATAAATGTTAATAATTGAGATCAAACAAAATAAACAAAAATATAAAAAACTAATAATAAATACAGTCCAATTTATCGTTGTTGTATGAACTATAAGACGTTAAATAAACATCTTTCGGAGCGGACTGACATCTGCTCCAATAAATAAAACTACTGAACTTATTGATTTGTTGATTAAATTATTGTATGGCGACTGTGACAAGTACAGAAGTACACAAATGCACTTAAATAACAAGAACAACTGAATTAATAAATAACAATAATAAAAGGACGAGAAGGATTAGGATCATTTCGATTGTGAATCTGGAGGAGAAGTCGAGGAAGGAACAGCGAAAGTGCAAGTGCGAGTGATGAAAGTTTGGAGCGCAGCACAACAAGATCAACAACAACGGGATTATTATATGGCAATAACAACAACTGGATTATTATATCAAAATCAGAACAACAACTGGAACAAAAATCAACAAAAAAAATGAGTGAGTAGAGTGCAGTGGGGGTTATGGGTCGCGGTGGCCGGGTTAAAAAGCTGAACAAAGAAATTGCTCACATTAAGTGGGAATTATATTCACCCGAGGCCAACACACCGTGCAACAGCAGACTACAGGCCAGACTTGACCTTTATCAGCAACAGCTGAAACAAATAAAAGAAAACCCTACACCATATACTAACTCAGTGAATATTAAAGTTGTTAACGAAAAAATAATATCCACACCTCCTCCCAAAAGCAAATTGCCTCAGTACGTCGAGCGATGCCCAACAGATTACCTTGGAGATCTGGGCAGCCCACACAGCAAATCCACTTCCAATAAGGCAATTACCTGTGCGAGGAGGCACCGGTACCACCTGAGCCCATAGGCCCAGGACAACTGCAGCTGAGTCAACGAGCGTGAGGGGAAGACCGCCTCTTATGCCATCGATGGAATTTAAAAAAAATTTTAAAGAGTCACAAGGAAGGACAGCCTGTGCAGCCAGCACCGGCACCGTTGTGCGCGCCAAGCCCAACCAAGGAGAAGTGAACCGACAGCGCTTCATAGAGCGCAAATTTTTTTTTTAACCATGCACTGCGATGCATAATTTTTTTATATTGCACTGCGATGCACATTTTTTTTATATAATATATATAATATTAAAACAATTTATGTAAAATTGAGCAGAATATTTTTGGACCAATTAGAAGTAAGGCCCATAAAGCCAAACTAAACAAAAGGAAACGCTATAGTCGAGTGCTGCGACTATAAGATACCCGTTACTGCTTACACAGTTCTAAGTGAAAATTCACAAGGCGCCACCTACTGTCAGAGAAAGTATGTTGATCAACCGAGAGTGACGTCATAAACCATGTGAGGCCTTATAACCTAAATTTCTTCATAAATAGCGAAATAAGGTTCCGATTTATAAAATCTTTGTTAAATCGATAGATGTTAACAGAAATAAGTTAAACAAGGTCAAACGAAGGCATTCATAATAATATTATAGACGCAACTGTTTTCCGCGGTTTGTGGGCGTTAGAGTAGGCGGGGCTGGATGCAACTTCGTGGGAAGTTGCAGTGGCATCCCTAAAATACGTATTCTTAAGCCTAACTTTCTAGCTCTTTTAGTTCCCGAGATTTTTGCATTTTTGGTTTATCGGGTTATGTGGGCGTAAGGGTGGGCGTGGCTAGATGGGAAAAACAATTCGCATTTGGGGCATCATAAAACTCTACATGCTTAATCCGAACTTTCTATCGCTTATAGTTACCGAGTTATCAGGTTTTCTTGAAAATGCGAAAACCGTCTTTTGAGCTTGGTGGGCGTATGGGTGGGTGTGGCCAGATAATAGGACCACTATATGATGCGCTTTCATCTAAGTTTAAACTTTCTAGCTCTAATAGTTCGCGATTTGTGGGCGTTAGAGTGGGCGTGGCAGGATGCTGTAATCAACTTGCGCTGCGTAGTGACCTCAAGAATCTTGATGGTTAAACTCAACATTGTATATCTTATAGTTCCTGAGATCTTTGCGTTCATACAGACAGACGGACATGGAGACATCTGTGTTTAGACCAGGTTGCCGATCTGATCTGACGATATCACGTGGGGATCCAAATTCACGAACGCGTTAGCTTGCGGAGCCTGAGAGGTCGCAACGCCATCCTCATTGGCAGGATCCGCCCAAGGATGTAACAGGGCATAATGTCGGCGATTACACGTTGGGCAGCGGGAGGATGAGCATCTGCGGGCGAAGTGTCCAGATTGGAGGCAAATGAAGCAGAGGGCATGGTATCGTTCCTCAACTGACAAGGCCTATGACAGGATACCACACAGGGCACTGGGAGCCGGCGGCGCATCAAGGAGCATGCACGGTCTACGTCGGCTCATTTAATCCGCTGGCAGATGCGGAGTGAAGGCCAACTCATCAGTCTCTGTGACTTCTTTCGACTGTTAAAACTGTCTGGTGGTGTGCAGTTGATGTTCTGTTTTTTATTTGTAAATACTTGCACAAATCATGTATTATAAAGTTTTTGTATTCTGTTCCCATGTTGATGGATGAACGTCTTCATTGTACCCTACTTTAGAATAAAATTCTCCAAAATCTCCTTTGCTACTGTGTAAGCATTTTTGTTTGGAATTGGAATCGCAACTAGATATTAAGTCAGATCAGAAATTGAAGTGACTGCGTATTCATTTTCAGTTTCAGACCGTGGTAGTGGATACTATAACCCTGTGGAAACCATGTATTGGCGTATCAGTTATTATTAAAGGAGTTTTTATTTTTCTTGTCATTTTTTATTTTTGGCTTTAGGACATTTTCGTATGTACTCAGTAATATCCCATGTCATACCTTTCCAATAATAATGCCTCTTGACCTTGGCCAAGGTTTTTGAAATTCCTGTGTAACCTCCTTGAATTGGATCATCATGAAATGTAGACAATAGTGCTTCTTTTTCTTTTATTGCTCTTATTTGGGTCACCGAGTTGAGTAGCGCTACTCTTAATGTTTTGAAAATTTTATTGCCCACAATTTTTAAATTATCAATTGAAACGTGTTCAAAGATATTTTCCCAGGGTGCCAATTTGCGTTGGCTGATTTTATTTATACCGGCTTGCGTTTCAAGCCTATGGAAAAATTGACCTAAGTCAAGAGTTCCATTTGTATATAAATCGCTAAAATCATATCTTGCAGTAATTGTCTTACCATGTTTAATAAAGATAGCATACTTTACGTACTTCGACATTGTTAATGACTTTACATATGTTGGGCCTTGAAGCTTTTTCTATAGATTGCCTTGGCAATTATATTTCCTGCGCAGGAATTTTGTCTACTTTGATATCTTGTAGTGACTTTCTTTATTGATCCGTTTATTTGTTGTAGGTGTTGAATGTTGAATTGTCTTTACCTATCAGATATTCGACTGTGAATCAGGATCTTTTTATTGTGTACTCTTTCAACATTCAAAACATTCTTGCTGCTCGCAGGCCGCTATGTTTCAACCCCCGTTTATGTTCAGCTTCTTACTCTTACGAGAGAGCACATCCTCAGATCACAAGTGTGACCAGCGCTTACAATATAATATAATTATCTAAGTTAGTACACATAATTAATACCCAGCCTGTTACGCGTTAGTTTCTTTTTTAGCTTAGATTTACAATTAAGAACAAGTATGTTAATGGTATTAATGGTTGCAGATGCAATGACTGGGACGGGGTAATTTTTAATGACGTCGTATTTGTTGTCGTCAGGCAAGATTCCTTTATCCGTGTATTTGTGTCCCAAAAATGCATGAAAAATGAACATTTTTCAGAATGTAATTTAAGATTGTAATTTCTACATTTATCAAAAACATCAGTTAAGATTTTGGGCATATGTGTTTCGGAACAACCAATGACTATTATATAGCCCATATAAAGGAAAGCTTGAAAAGGTTATAATCCGGAAAATGCTCATTTATTTGACTTTGAGGGTTTCTATAATTTTTTATGTTTGCTGGTTCATCATCCTTCAATCTTAGTTTTGCTTGTAGAAATTATTGGTAGTGATCGATTCGGTTTTGAGTCCAAATACGTTACTAAACTGGATGCATAAATTAGTTTATTTGGTTTTGAATTGAGGTGGAAAATTTTTAGCTAATTGAGATAAGTCATTTTTTTCTCTATTTTTTGGATTGTTTTGAACTATGTCGTAGTTTGAAAGTGGTTTAATGACAAGTTTTAAATGTCTACTACTTGATCGGTACTGGTCGTATTCAGTAATCGGACAAATGCATTTTTGGTTGTTGCAACTGTGTTTGCAACATAAATGCCTTCTTTAATTGTCTGGTTTGGAATTAATACACTATCCTCATCTGATGATAGGTGAATTTTCCTGACTACTTGGGATCTTGCTAGTAAAACAATGGAATTATTACCAGAACTGTATGTTATTGGAACATAAATTTGGAAATTTGGGTTACTTGGACTCATTATGAGCCAATATTCTTTAAGTTTGAAATCAAACTGGCAATTGAATTTCTTAATAAAGTCAATGCCGATTATTCCATTACAAGGTATTGCGAAGTGCAAATCTACTTAGTGATATTTACCTGTCTGTATCTATATGTGAAATCAGTCCTTTGGAATGTATTATGTCTTGGCCTATGCCTAGAATAACGATTTTCTTATTTGTTTGGATATTACAAAGATATCAGAATTTCAGATTACTTTAGAGATATGTCTCTGCCAGTATCCATTAAAAATACAAGTTTTTTATATAATATGTCTTTACATTGAAAAAGTTTACAAAAATATTTAAACTAAGATTGATGGTATGAACAGCATAATTTCATACTGCTGAATATCTGAGGGTTGTTGAGAGTTTCCCTGATTGTTCTGTTTTGACCTCGGTTGAAATTGTTTTTTCCATTTCCTCGGCTTCTGCGGTAATTGTTGTTTTGATTACCGTAATTATTATTTTGGTTATTTCCTCTGTTTTGGTAATAACCATTGCCTCTACCACGATAGTTACCACGATTGTTACTACCGCCGTAGTTATAATTCCTTCTTTTAGAGTACATCACTGTACTCACACTACCAGTAAGTCTTATACTAGTACGGATGTATGCACTAACGGCAGCATCCATAGTAGTGAAAATACCAGACTCCAAGGCGGTTTTAACACTTTCGTGACTAGTTTTACTAATAATTGTATTAACGGCTTCCGTAGTGCTGAACATGTCAGCATTGATGGTCAGCCTTGGTCAATATATAAGCAGCTTCAAGAAGCTGTCGCAGATTTTCTAGTTCAATTGTGAACTGAGTGTCTGTTTTGCCTTTCTGGGTTAAAGTGTCCATTTTTGCCTTCATTTTGGCGGGTATATCACCGACAACTACGGCTTTTAATTTTGCAATTATTCCATCTATTGTGGTTTCATTTTTTATTTTATTGATGGTTGTGCCGATTATTTTTCATTTAATCAACTCCACAGCAATTTCCTCATAAGTTCCGTTTGTTAGGTTGACCAGTCTTAACGCCGTTAAGAATTTTTCAAGACGGTCTTTCTTTCCGTCAAATTCTGGGACGGCTTTTGCAATTTCCCGAATATAATATATGCCCTCTGGGCAGCGGCTGGTCAACCATTTTAAGGCTGTTATCAGCACTTTCTTAACTTTCAGATAAAATATCTCTGAAATCCAGTGTGATAACAGCAGAGATTGTTAGATTTGTTAAATCTTCTTCTTCTAATTGAATATCCTCAGTCCGAACTTCAGAGTTTTCATCGATTTCATCTTTACAGGTTTATTCAAAATAGAAGGTAAAGTTAAATTTAAATTATGCTTGTCTTATACTGTTTAAAGATTATTTTTTAGTCGTGGCTCCTATGGCGTTTCTGACCAATATTCATTGGTTAATACGTCTTTATGTTTATATAAAAATAATCGCGCTTCGTTAAAGCTGTCGAATAATGTTAGGGAGTGCCTATTAAATGCATCTGTGTTGTTAGACATTTATACACTTTTTCAAATCTCGTTTTAATATTTTGGATCCACTCTGCAAGTTTTGGCCATTCCATAATATTGACAAACTTCGTTTTTCTTTTTTTTTTTTTGATTATAGAATTTGTGTGTCTTGCATACAAAAGTTTCGTTTTTTCCTTATAGAATATATCTATTTTATTAGCTATCGTCTCTATTTGTTTTTTAATATTTTTGTTTTTAAATTTTGTCCAAGTCATTTGCTCGGCTCATGATTCTTTTCTTGTATAATCTTTTGTGCGGCTTATATAATTTCCAAAAGCAATTTGCACACATCATAACAAGAATGATTATCAATAATGCGTTTGTTAAATTTAAATCTATGTTGTTTGATTCAACTTTATTTATAACGTTAGCAGTGAAATCCATTGACTTAACGTCTACTAGTCCCATTTTAAATTTTTTTCACAATTATAACTTGATTGTATTATAATATGTAAAATGGAACAGTTTGTAAATTGTTTTTATATTATATATATTATATAATATAATATGCATCGCATTGTAATATAAAGTTAGGCATCGCAGTGCTTGTATAAAAAAAATATGCACTCTATGAAGCGTTGTCGGTTCACTTCTCCTTGGTTGGGGCTAGCGCGTCCAACGGTGCCGATGCTGGCGGCACAGGCTGTCCTCCATTTGAATCTTCAAAATTTTTGTAGATTCCATCGATGGCATAAAAGGCGGTCTGCCCCTCACGCTTGTTGACTCAGCTGCAGTTGTCCTGGGCCTATGAGCTCAGTCGGTACCGCTGGCGGTCTTCGCACCAGAGGTCCAGGGCAATCTGTTGGGCATCGCTCGACGTACTGAGGCAGTTTGCTGATAAAGGTCAAGCATGGCCTGTAGCATTGATATTGCCTTCCACGGTGTGTTGGCCTGGGGTGAATATAATTGCCACTTAGTGTGGGCAATTTCCTTATTCACTAAACTCAGTTTTTTGTTGATTTTTTTTTCAGTTGTTGTTCTGATTCCGATATAATAATCCAGTTGTTGTTGTTGCCATACAATAATCTAGTTTTTGTTGGTCTTGTTGTGCTGCACTCCAAACTTTTACCACTCGCACTTGCACTTTCGCTGTTGCTTTCCCGACTTCTCCTCCAGATTCATAATCGAAATGATACTAATCCTTCTCGTCCTTTTATTATTGTTGTTTATTAATCCAGTTGTTGTTGTTGAAGTGCAGTCCGGTGCACTTTTTAGGGTCGCCATATAATGATTTAATGAATTAATATTCAATGTCTCTTAAAGTTGTTGCTGTCAACTGAAAAGCAGTGAGCAGCCCTTTTAAATACATTTACTTTTGACTCCAGACTTGATTGACTTCGTAGTATTTTCTGGTATCCCTCAAACACACATGCGCCTAATGGAAAGTTTTGATCTTAACTCAGATCACTCGCCGATAATAGCGACATATAGCACAATAGCTCAAATGCTCGACAAGCCCTATAGAGTCATCTCTGCTTCCACAGACATTCTCGGGTTTAAAAGTTACCTAGAAGAAGCCATAAGCGTAGACATTTCGTTAAATACAGGAGAGGACATAGATTATGCTGTGGAGTTTTTCACAACTGCAATTCACAAAGCGAGCTACTTAAATACGAATCACAGCCAAAGAAACCAACAATCAAACCAATTGTATCTTTCAACTGAAATTCGGGAAAAGATTAAACTCAAAAGGGACCTAAGGAAACGTTGGCAAGAAATATATAATAGAGCGGCATCTGAGCCTAAACAATTATTGTCTAACCTAAGAAATGAATCTCTAGCGGCATATCTGAGAAATTTAGACCCCAATTCTAGCAACAAAGAGTACAATCTGTGGAGAGCCACTAAATATCTGAAGAGACCATGCAAAAGAAACACAATCATCCGCAAAAACAATGGAACTTGGTGTAGATCCGATGATGAACAAGCTGAGGCATTTGCACAACACCTGCACTCTGTGTTCCAGCCTAACGACATTTCCAATCCTACAACGGAAGCTGAAGTAGAAAACTTTCTTGGGTCACCCTGTCAAATGAGCTTGCCAATTAAAAGAATCCATTTTGACGAAGTCGTGACAGAAATTAAATGCTTGAGTAATAAAAAATCGCCAGGCCCGGACAAGATAGACGGCATCACCCTCAAAAATCTACCATTAAATTGCATACGGTTTCTTACGCTAGTGTTTAACGCCATGCTCAGGTTAGACCATTTCCCAAGTCAATGGAAATGTGCAGAAATCATCATGATCCTCAAGCCAAATAAGACAGAATCAGAACTATCATCTTACCGTCCCATTAGTCTGTTGACAATATTCTCGAAAGTGTTTGAAAAATTACTATTGAAGAGGATGTTGCCAATTTTGGACGAACTTTCCATCATTCCTGAATACCAATTCGGATTCAGAAAAGGTCACGGCACCACTGAGCAATGTCATAGGGTCACCAATGAAATTGTATCTGCGCTTGAGAACAAAAAATATTGTACTGCTGCGTTCCTAGATGTTCAACAAGCGTTTGATCGTGTTTGGCACAAGGGATTACTCTACAAGATTAAGAAATGGTTACCTGCCCCATATTATCTATTACTGAAATCCTATTTGTCCAAAAGATGGTTCTACGTGCAGCAGAGAAATGAAACGTCAACACTAATTCTCATAAACGCAGGCGTTCCACAAGGGAGTGTATTAGGACCAGTCCTTTACACCCTATACACGGCAGATATGCCAGTAACAAATAATTGCACCATTGCAACATATGCTGACGATACATCTATCCTGGCAACAAGTTCATGTCGAGACGAAGCTTCTCAACTGTTGCAAAGTGAGCTCAATATTATTGCATCCTGGTTTCTTCGCTGGAAAATTAAAATCAACTCCCTGAAGTCTGTCCAAATAACATTTGCATTAAGACCAGGAAACTGCCCAAACGTGACACTTTACGGATCAGCCATTCCACAAGATTCATGTGTGAAGTATCTTGGCATGCACCTCGACCGCAGACTAACATGGAAACCCCACATAAAAGCGAAATGTCAACGGCTCAGAATAAAAACACTGAAAATGTCCTGGCTACTTAATAAAAAATCTGCAGCCTCTTTGGAAAATAAAATTCTCCTCTACAAAACCATTCTGAAGCCTGTTTGGACCTACGCTATCCAGCTCTGGGGAACAGCTAGCAACTCAAATATTGATATACTTCAGCGCTACCAGTCGAAAACATTGCGAAAAATTGTCGATGCTCCATTTTATGTAAGCAATGCAAACATCCACAGAGACCTAAACATTCCAACAATAAAAGAAGAAATTAACAAATACAGTAGGAAATATACAGACAGACTTCACAATCATATGAATAATTTAGCCCTAGGCCTAGTAGACAATAGTTCAACATATAGAAGACTTAAAAGATTTCACGTTCTTGATCTCCCTGATAGGCTAATTTAAGTAAACAAGATGTTATATTTAATAGCAGGTTTCACTGGAAGTCTGCTACTCCTGTCCTGTAAAATATTAGTTATAAAATTTACTTATTGTCACAAGACAGATTGTAAATATATATTGAATTAAAAAAAAAAAAAAAAAAAACTTTTGGCTTATTATGACGACAAAGTTTCTGCTTATGTATGCATTCTGTTGGCATAACAACAAAGTGTTGCAGCCTTATTAATGTTTATGTATTTATGTATATAGGTATGGACGCACGCTACACTGGTGTCTCCAGTTAGTCCATCTTTGGTAACAATGGCCATTAAAAACTGTTCCACCGTTTTTGCGTGTACATAGAACATGGTCTCCCAAATGGGTACTCCGCACACGCACAGTTATTAAACTAGAAATACAATAGACATTCACAGCATATGCTTTTAGAAGCATGCCGATAACATACATACATACATGATTTCAAGTACATTTTATATGACCCAACTTTCTCTACCTTCGATATAAAAAACAGAAATTAATACTATAGACAAGTGCCCCGACTATGTAATTACACATGTTTAGTCAGAACTTCCTAGCTTTTATAGTTACTTGGATTTCAGCGTTAGGCTGAAGAAAAACAAACTTGCGCTACGTAGGAATCTCAAGAATCTCCATGCTTAATTCCAACGTTGTATCTTTTATACAGACAGATGGACATGGTTAAATGAGCTCGGCTATTAGTCCTGATTAAGATGACATATCCCTCATAGCATCGGAAACGCTTCCTTCTACCTGTAACATTTTTGAATTGATAGCACTATAATGTATTTTATGCTGAATTTGAAGGGAAAAGCATATTAATTCTTATTAAATATTTTATTAAGTATTTTGATGTTGAATCGATCACGCTAAATGGTTTGTAAGACCAAACAATGATGGTGAATAGATCACGCTAAATGGTTTGTAAGATCAGACAATGATGGTGAATAGATCACGCTAAATGGCTTGTAAGACCAAACAATGATGGTAAATAGATCACGCTGAATGGCTTGTAAGACCAAACAATGATGGTGAATAGATCACCCTAAATGATTTGTAAGACCATTTTCCATTGATGGGTTTCATAGAAAGATGATCACTTCACAACAAGAATTTACGCTTTATTCATGTCGACTGCTCAGGAGACGAGAGAGAGAGAGAGAGAGACCAAGCCAAATTTCTTGAGACCAGACCATCTTAAGAAAAAATATCTTACATGCTAATAAAAATACCAAATTATAATTAGTTATGTGGTTCCTCAATCAACATCCCATCCCACCCTTTTTTTTATGTAAAAAAAAGTGAAAATTGTATTGTTATGATTTGCACACTGCTACCCTATTGGCAGCTTAATATAATCGGTTTCTATAAAGTTAAGTACTTACTTTAAGGGTTACTTAGGGTAAGATATTTTTTGTTTTTTTTATATATATTAATGTCTGAGGTAATATTTCTATGTCAAAATCCGGTCCGGAAGGTCTTGAGGGTGGTGTGGTTTAAGACTTCTTTTGATTCGATTGCTTGGCTCAGCTCTGTTTATTGCAGAGGTCCCCAGTTTTCTGGCTAGTCTATTGGGGTGCCCATTCCCTGTATTTCTGATCCAGTTCCTGCAGCTTGTCTCGAAATTTTGGAACTTTGAGTACACGTTCGATGTCTCTGTTACAGATAAACCACGGGGCTCCAGATATCTCCCGAAGTGTTTTCGATTACAGAACCTGGGTTTTATTGAGGTTGGATTTTTCCGCAATCCCATAAACCTGAAGTCCGTAGAAAAGACTTGACGCCTGTATTGACCTGTATATTTTCGCCTTGCAGCTAAGTGCTAGCTTGTTGCGTGGTGTGAAAAGCCAAGCCATCCGATATACTTGTATAATGAAAGGGCTGCATACAGACAGCTGCTACGGAGATTGGTTAACGTTCCATTGGCACATTTGTCTGCGATTACTCGAATGTTCCAGTACATGGGCCATTGGTGAAACGCGTCCAGGTATTCTTGCAGTACAGATCTGGCAGCCAAAATACTTTTGCTTTTTGTCAGGACAGCACTGTCATCGGCATAGGTCGCAATTAGCACGTTTTGTTCTTCAACTTCAGTGATGGGTGTTTTTGTCGGCATATCTGAAGCTTAGATGGAGTACAGGGTAGGGCCGAGTAAGCTAGCTTGGGGAACTCCAGCAGAGATCGGTTTGGTGGTCGACTTATATCCATCAGCAGATACGTATAAAGTGCGTTCTTTCAAATAGCTTTTCACGACCTGAGACAGCTGTGGAGTAAAAAGATTTTTGGCTTTGTATAGAAGGCCAGGGTGCCACACTCTGTCAAAAGCTTTTTGGATGTGAAGGAAAGCAGCGACAGTATACTCCTTCTTCTCTAAAGCTTCTAAGGAAAAGTTGACAACTCTATGCAACTGTTCAGGAGTTCCATGTTGAAGAAGAAATCCAAACTGAAAGTCCGGAATCGCACTGATGACATTATCGCAAGTAAGAATCCTGTTCAGGATCAGCCTTTCCGTGATTTTCCCCAGAAATGGCAGAAGACTAATTGGCCTGTATGAGTCTACATCAGTCGGCGATTTTCCAGGATTTGGGAGCATGAGTATTTTCGCCGATTTTCAAACATTCGGGAAGTAGCCAACAGTTAGTACGTTGTTGAATATCGACACCAGAAACTGCAAGGCTTGATCCAGCTTGAAACTAAAATTGCCAAATTAAGAATGCCAATGTTAGAAGTAGGTATAACAAGTTCTTCTGAAAGAGTTCGCAGTTTTACTGCTCGTATCAGCCCTTGCCTGGATGAGGGGGGTGAGTTTGATTCCTTGATGATCGCGATGTCCCCAGTAGCATTGTTCTTCCTTTCCATATTCCACTTAGGACGCTGTTGAAGTGTAGCGAGGCACTCCTGATGCCATGTCTTCCAAAAGCCGTGTATTATTTCCTATACATTTTCCCAGTAATCCAGTCGGTTAACTGTTATGTAGCCAAAATCGTCCTCTGGGACTGGAGTGCGGGTGACAAGTAGGAAGCCTCGATGTCTGAGTAGCGAAGAGTGGGAATGGAATTCACGACGGACTCAAGGATGGCATTCCCGATGACACGACGCAAATAAAGCTTTACGGAGCGAAGAGCTGATTCCCATTTTCCGTCCCAGTGTTGTGCGTGCTGTGGTTTAAAACTCCATTTGATACCCTCGCTGGCCAACGCTTGGGTTATTTGAGTGTTATGCTGTTGCGACAAGATGAGCTTATACATATAGTCTAACACCTTCTTTGTTTCCACAAAGTTGGGACCGTTGTCGCTGAAGATCTGGGTACACTTGGCTCGACGGGAGATAAAACGACGAAGTGCAGCAAAAAATGTCTCCGTGCTGAGATCTGTAGCCAACTCCAAGTAAATTGCGGAGGTCACTAGGCAGACGAATAGACATATGTATCTTTATTCCTTTCGTATATTCCGTCCCTCGTGCACCTTGGGTAAAAGCGGTCCAGCATAGTCGCACCCAGTATTTTCGAATGGGTATGCTTGACGTACTCGAACAGCTTGCAAGTCCGCCATGTATTGATCAGTTGTTTTGTGGCATTGGCGAAAACATTTGTGTCAAGCATGTGTAGGCTTGTGAATCATGTTGCGTGCGCCAATTATCCAATATTGTTGGCGAACGATGACGAATATTACTGTCACGCCTGGATGAAGATGTATCCTGCGCTCGTGTTCCAAAATAAGCAGAGAAATGCGATGATGTTTCGGCAGAATAATTGGATGCTTGACTTCCTCTGGTAGTAGCGAGTTTGAGAAGCACCCACCTCCACGAAGCAGGCCGTTCTTGCAAACCATGGGTGAGAGTGTTCAAAGTGCTGACGAATTTCCCACAGCTGTTCCCCTTTGCAAAGGGTGCAGTTTCAGCGCCGGTGAGGACATCGTTTACGTAAAAGTGCTTAAGCACAATTTAAGGCTGTTGGAAACTTATCCTGGTGGTCTCGTGCTAGTTGTTCCAATACTCTGACAGTAAGGAACGTTGCACAGCTTGTTCCGTAGGTGACTGTACAGAGGTTGAAGAGCATAATTTGGAGCATCTCTCCATACAATCCGTTGAAAGATGCGGTGCTTGGAGGCAACCCAGATCTGGCGAAATATTTTTACTATGTCCGCAGAAAACACAAACGTGTGCATTAGAAAGCGAATGCATACATGAAGGGGACAGCTTTCGCATATGACCTCAGCTTTGATATTCGTTCATAAATTTTGAATAATCTTTGCGCAACTCCATATCACGCTGCATGCGACGTTCCACAGCATAGAAGCGTGAGACAGCGCCTTGCTGACTGTCTCCAAACTCTTGGCATACGAGTTTGAAAGGCAATTCAATAATGTATTTGCCGTCTGAATCTCATGAATGTGTGGTCAGAAAGTGCTGCTCAACCTTTTCGAGCAAAGGGTCCCGTTGTGGAGGCTCAGTGTTATCCTCGATCTCCCAAAAGCGTCGAAGAGAGGCGTTTATGTCAACCGTAGTCATGAATGTGTTGACGGTTAATGGATGCGGCATTGCAACAGAGGTCAATTTCCATCCAAAGTTCGAGCTTATGGGAATAATATTTCAATAGGTGTGATATTTTTTATCACCTGACAATGCGGACCAAATTTGTTCATTTCCCAGTAAAATATCTACAGGTGCAGATGTCTTAAACGAAGTATCGGATAACTGGAGTCCATCGTAGATCCTTAAAGCTGTCGTCCCGTTGAAATGATGTTGTGATTTTGCCCAGCACATGTACTGCGACAACAATCGTATGCAATGACACCATTGATTTGATATGCAGCGTTGCTAATCCTCTAGTAGTTTCGCCCTTGACGATGAACGTGCGAGCCCAAATGTGTTGACGCATCGACCAGAAACGTAGAACACCTCAGAGCCGCTATCCAATAGCACACGGCAAATTGTGTAAGTACCTTTAGAGTTTTGGACTTACACCAAAGCTGTGGGCCATGTGCTTCTTTTGAGTCCCGATGACTGTGTTATTGAGGTTCTGTACTACGTCTGGGCGACCAAAGTTGTGCTACATCCAGAAGTTTGAGGACGGGCCTGTGCAGTGTCCGCAGGAGCAATTGTCATGGAATCCATGTTTTCAGGATGTACCAGACAATGATGAGCGCAATTTTAGCGCTTGCACGAACTCTTCGATTAACATTGTAAAGATCGGTGGCCATAAAAGCAAAGCGACTTTCCTTTCACAAAGGAGAGCCGCTGTTCGGTGTTCAGGTTTTGAAATTGAGAGCATCTACACAGCTGATGGTCAGCCGAGCCACACTTACCACAATTGGCTGGTCATGGCTGGTCTCCCCAACTGCATCTAGCCAATGAATGATTTCATTGGTGCCATCAGAAAGTTTGCGTAGATTAGATACCTCGCCGTTGGGGGCTGCAGAGAGTCCCATGAAAAAGTTCAGTAAGGAGTTGACAATATGCTTCGGGCGATCATAGCGTTCATTGAGGCGTACCCCTGCTGAATCATAAGCCGGTTCCGTAATATTCATGTGACTGAGAAGATTGGCCGCTTCACCAACTGAAACTTTAAAATCCTTCCCAGGTTGATCTTGTTGTTGTTCTAAATTCTGGCCATTATTGAGGATTTTCGGCTACGTATTTTCAGCTAAACAAACTGCAGCAGGCGGCGTAGGTAGGTGCTCCACTCTTGCTGATGTTGCAGCAATGTGGCCATGTTGGGATCCGCTTAAGGTATGACGCTTAGATGAAGGTCGCTCTTTAACGGCATGAATAAGGTAAGTGCGCGTAGATACTTCTCCATTCTACATTATCGTACAAGTGCTTGGCTAAGACGTTTAAACGTCTGTTGGTCCATGGCGTGTAGATTTACTTTAACAGTTTGTTGATGTGGATGTAATCCATTTCGAAGGACCAGACAATGATGGTGAATAGAACACGCTAAATGGTTTGTAAGACCATACAATGATGGTGAATTGATCACGCTAAATGGTTTGTAAGACAATTTCCAATGATAAGTTTGATAGAAAGATGCACAATTACTTCACAATAAAAATTTACTCTCTATTCATGTCGACTGCTTGTGTTCAGGAGGTGAAACAAGAGAGACAGCTAGCAAGCCAAAATTCGTGAGAAAAGACCACCAGAAGAAATATCTTACATGCAAATAAATTTACCAAATTATAATTAGTTATGTGGTTCCTCAACATATTATTTTAACTATATAATGTAAGCACTTAGGTCTGATACTACCTACCTATAATAGATAGCAAGTTGAGATTAAGCACAAGTTTTCGTCTACCCCAAATGTAACGTTAATGATCAGCGAAAAACTAAAAACGATTCGAACTCAGGAACTTTAAGAGCTTAAAACACTCGGACTGGTATACTTAAAGGCTGCTCGTGAGTTGCACGTGTGGTAGTTTAAATCGTATGGCGCGGCTTAATCGTACCCCGCAGTACTTACTTAAAGTGCCTTCCATTTTGTAAGCGAATTCCGAAACACCAAAATCAAATATTTTTCTATGAAAGCTAAAACGAAAAGAACCGGTCACTCATTATTATTTCCTGTTCTTATTTTTGGGTAAAGTGCCATTTTGAAAAGTGAATGAAACAAATTTATTCAATATAAGTAATAATTAACTAATACAGAAGACAAAGATAATACAAGCATGTAATTTAACTTATACAATGTATAATAATGCATTTTATTTTATAGAAAGGCTGGAGCATCAACAAAAAAAATTTTAATTATACCCGTTACTCGTTGAATATAAGGGTATATTGTATTCGTTAAAAAGTTCGTAACAGCTAGAAGGAAGCGTTTCCGACCGTATAAAGTATATATGTATACTCTTGCTTAGTATCAAAAGGGAAGCGGATTAAGCCATATCCGACTGTCCGTCCGTCTGTCCGACTGTCCGTTTGAACAACGAGATCTCAGGAACTATAGAAAACACAAAGATTAGATTAAGCATGAAAATTCTTGAGGTCCCATTTTTTTCTATCTGGTCTTGTTCTCTCACGTTCATGACGCCCGGAAAACCAAAAACGCTGAAATATCGGTAACTATAAGATATAGAAAGTTAGGATGAAGAATATATATGTCGAATCACGATCGTTGTTGTTGTCTGCCATTATATTAGCGCAACGAGTTTCGGCTCTGATACGCAACTGCATGCGTCTAATTCTCTATCTACTGTGCCTACTACCGAACCACGCTCGTCGACAGCGACACAACGCTGTCGATCCGCTATAACAGTACTTTTACTATTTAA
Source organism: Drosophila eugracilis (assembly GCF_018153835.1). NCBI lineage: Eukaryota > Metazoa > Arthropoda > Insecta > Diptera > Drosophilidae > Drosophila > Drosophila eugracilis. The sequence goes on along the minus strand of NW_024572981.1, from coordinate 45,671 downwards.
GACGACAACAATTGGCGGCAGCGACGCAACGCAGTCGCTTCGCCACAGCGACACTTAGCATAGCTACAACATGCAGGCAACGGTTGCCTGGCAACCACACACTCACAGCGCAAGAAGCTGATGCGATATTACTATTCCAGTGAAACACCCGAAAATGCGAATTCCAACACACACACATACATTCACAACCACGCAGTTTCAATGCGCCGACACGGCCATCCTGACCCTAACACGACCTCGTGTAGAATATAACAACATTAGAATGTTCTTTCTTTCTTTTAATTATTAGACTGAATAGTTTCATAACAGAATCCAATTTTCTTATCTTAATTCATTTAAATGTAATCATATTAAAAGTTTCACAAATCAGTATTGAGTTCCATAACCATAATTTTTCATCAATTCAATTAAATTTTTCTTTCTTTCTTTTCATTTTATTGTTTTTCTTCTTCTTTTATATTATCCATTCTTCTTCATTATTCACTCTTATAGTCGCATAATCAAATACCCCACACGCCATGATCAAAGCAAACAATATGTTTTGCACTTGTGCTTGCCATTTTTGTTGGCCAGCAGTACAACTTTGTCACCCTTCTTGGTGTACTTCACTTTCTTCTTCAATATTCTCAGTATTTTCGTTTTCACTCTTTACTTCAATACTCTCAATATTTTCATTTTCACTCTTTTTTTCAATACTCTCAATATTTTCATTTTCACTCTCTTCTGTAGCGGTTACGTTACTTTCATCTAAATTATTATAATCATCGTACACATTTAGCTCTTCGGGCACTTGCCCCTCTGGTAAGTTTCTTAAATCCTCATGTGCATATTTATAATTTCTTTTATTAGTTAAAGACTTTAACAGGTACCTTCTAGAACTTTTACTATTTCAAAAGGCCCCTTAAATTTTGGACTTAGCCTGGTCTGGTGTCTTTCTTCGCTTTTAAGTAACACAAAATCTCCAACTTTGTGCTTTGTTACTTTTGCCTTATTTCTATCAAATCGTTCTTTATCATAAGCTCCACTGGCTAATACATTCTTTGCAGCTTGCGCTCTTACGTTTGACAGATCAATAACATTTTCTATAACACTAGGTGGAAGTAATCCTAATGGGCGTGCTACCTTTCCCAATAACATTTCTAAAGGACTTGCTTTCGTAGTGCGGTTGGTTGTACAATTGATTGCCAACTGCACCTCTCCCAACACATTCTGCCAAGACTGTGTTCCAGTTTCAACATATAACATACATAACATATTCTTCAACAAGCTCATGGTTCGCCTTACTTGACCATTAGCTTGACTTGCACCAGTGGCTTTGAAATGCAAGTTTATTTTTTGATCTGAACAAAATTGACTGAACTTTGCGCCTGTAAAACACCTTCCCTGGTCAGCTATTAATCGGTTTGGTACTCCAAACAATGAAACAGCAGATTGAACGGCCCTTATACAACTCTCACTGTCTAATTTAAGACTATGACTAAGATAGACATATTTGGTAAAAGCGTCTATCTGGACAATAACATATTCCTTCTGGTCACTCTTGCCACTTAATTTTCCTGAATAGTGACTTTTGGTATTGGATGCAACTCAGCCTGTATTTTTCCTGAAGTGGATTTTGACATTTTGCAAGTGATGCAGTTGTCGACAAATTTTTTTACGTATTTTGACATATTGTCCAACCAGTAGAAATCGTAAGTTTTATCCAATGTCTTTTCGAAACCTAAATGCATTATGGGCTCATGAACTTGATTTATGACAGACCATCTGAAAGCTCGTGGCACCTCTGGTAAACAACGTGTTCTCCCATTTCTTTGTATTTTTCGATTAAGAACTTCTGCCCTTAATTCATAGGTTTTCGCAATATCTTCAGGCAGAGAAAAGTTTTTAAAATGTTTAACAATTTCGATTATGCCCAAGTCCCGACGTTTTTCAGTAATAAGCCAGTTGCTGGAAATTTCAGGTAAATTTACTCTTTTCTCTTCGACTATTTTTGCGGTTGTAATAGACTTTTGTGAAAGAGGATTTCTCGATAAAAAGTCAACGTGTGCCATTCTATTCCCTTCTCTATACTGAATATCGAATGTGAAGCCCACCAACGCTGTGCTCTGGGGGTTAAATCTTGTTTATTCTCGACGCCTTAAGCGAGTTGCAGTCAGTATAATTTACAAAGTCCCTGCCCAACAAATAATGTCGAAAATGTTTAATGGAGTTTAAGGTTTCCAACTCGTACGAGTGATATCTTGATTCTGCCGATGAAGTACTTTTGCTATAGGGGTTTGTTATTAATTTTATGTAATAAAATTGCACCGTAGCCACTGCAACTGGCGTCTGTGTGCAATTCGATTGGACAATTAGGGTCAAAAATAACAAGGACTGGTTTGTCGGTAAGAGTGGCAATGACCGTTTTCCGTATCTGTTCATGCTATGTTTTCCAAATAAATTTGATTTTCCCTGCAGTTAAGAAATATAACGGTTTCATTAATTGTGAAAATCCCTTAATAAATTGTCGGAAATAGGATGCTAGCCCAATGAATTGTCTAAGTGAAGTGACTGACTGTGGAAGCGGAAGAGCAGTCAACGCTACAACTTTCTGTGGGCTTGGACGAATTTCACCCGCACTTATATTATAACCCAAATATTGAACCGATGTTTTCAGGAATGAGCACTTTGTAAGATTGAATGAAAACCCAGCCTTTGTTAAAACATCTAGAACGATCTGTAATATTTCTAGCGCCTCGCATTTTGTTGAGGCGGCTATCATGATATCATCCATATAGACGAAGACAAAGGAATTTGCTAGATCCCCTAGCGCCTGTAATACTAATCGTTGAAAAACAGAAGGTGCATTTTTGAGCCAAATGGCATAGATAGGACTCCATCCGGAGTCACAACCGCCTAGTACTCGATAGAATCTGAATGTAAAGGAATTTGGTAATATCCGCTGGCCATGTCTAGACATGTAGAGTAATTAACTCTTCCAAGCCAATTGATTTGATCTTGAATAAGTAGTAAAGGGTATTTATCAGCGACTGTATTTGAATTCAGCCCTCTAAAGTCAACACAAAGTCTGTCCCTACCATTTTTTTTTCTTTACTAATAATATAGGGCTTGCAAAAGGTGAGCAGCTTAGCCTAATTATATTGAATTTTACCAGTTCATTAATTTTGTACCGAACCAAATCTCTGTCGCATGGACTTAAACGATATGGCCTTCTTTGTACGGTTTTTGTTGCATCAATCAACCTAATTTTCATTTCGCCAATTCTGACTTTAATACTTGGGATACCAGTTATAAATGAGTTTGAGTACTTTGCCAACAATGAATGTAGTTTTATTTTATCTTGTCCCTCAAGCTCAGTTTTAATATCGGCTGGCTTATTGCCGGTACATAAATTAACTACTTTGGTCTTTGAGATTTTAAATTGGTTTGATGATATGACAATATCAAGACCCTGATTTAGTATCTCACGGCCAATAACAATGTCGTTTTGCATATCATCATCGCCTATTACATGAAACAAAATTTCAATACAATAATCGTCAATTTTTACATTGCTTAATATTTGTACAGTACTACATATTCCATTTCTGCCGATACCTTTTAGCATAACAATATTCTTGAATCTCTTACCAGAAATTTTTATACTTAGCTTTTCTTTTATCAACGAGCATTCCGATCCTGAATCGAAGGTGATTTCAAAAATTTGGCCTCTATGGTTCAGGCATCCCTTTGATACTGCAACGCTGCACTGTTCCACTCGCCTTTCCCGGTTGAATGCCTTGTTCTTATCAGCTTCCTTCTTTGTACATTGGGTAGATATGTGACCCAATTCTCCGCACTTGTAGCAAGTTACTTTTGATTTTTCACGGTGATGAACATCATGCTTGCCATGTCGGGTTTTATCAGTCGCGAATTGATTCTGTTGTTTCCTGTTGTTGTTTCCACTTTTCCACAGAAATGGCACTCTATAGGTGATTGTTTTTGCCGTTTAGAATAAGTTTCGGACTGATGCTCCATAGCGCCGCTTTTCTTTTTAATAAAAGTGAACGCTTTTAATTCGGACTGTAGATCGCCTCTGGTTCGAACATTTGATGTGTAACTTAAACGCTGCAATCGGTGATCGAAGCTTGCCAGCAGCGCAAGGGTCACAGACACAGCAATCTCTTCGTTATCCATTTGGCGCCATAACCAACGCACTGCTTCTCAATGTGTTTTTTGGTACAGTTGTTTTTATGGCTCTCACTAATTCAATTAAGTTTTTATTTTAAAATTTCATCAGGGTACGCCATGGTCCATCTAGTGTTAAAGGCTGATGGCCAGATCCCACTTCTGATGTCGAATCACGATTGTTGTTGTTGTCTGCCATTATACTAGCCCAACGAGTTTCGGCTTTACTCACTCTCCAAGTTCTAGTACGCGTACGCAACTGCCTGCGTCTAATTCTCTATCTACTGTGCCGCCTACCGAACCACGCTCGGCGACAGCGACACAACGCTGTCGATCCGATATAACAGTACTTTTACTATATAAGACGACAACAATTGGCGGCAGCGACGCAACGCCGTCGCTTCGCCACAGCGACACTTCGTAAAGCTGGCAACCACACACTCAAAGCGCAAGAAGCTGATGCGATATTACTATTCCAGTGAAACACCCGAAAATGCGAATTCACACACACACACACATACATTCACAACCACGCAGTTTCAATGCGCCGACACATACATATTCTTGAGATACCACCGCAGCTCAAAATGTAATTTTCATCCGCCCACGCCCATTATAACGCCCACAAAAGACAAACAACAAAATCATTGAGATCAAGGAACTATAAGTTTAATATTTGGTCGGCAGTCAGCTGCACACACGTTCAGTTTGTAGCTATTTTCCCGAGAGTGTAGTTAACAAATTTATTGTGCACAAAAACGTGGTTTTTTAAAAGTGTAAAAAGTGTTAAAAAAACATTAAAATAATTACTTCATCCTAAAACAAAAATCAACAACTATCTAAAGAAAGGTAAGTAAGTATTTAAAACAAAACCCCGCATGAAAATATTATTTGTTTGTAATAATTTTGTAAATATTTTTGCGTATATGCAACATTGGTCTATTGTGGTAATAATCAAAAAATATATTTTTGCTGTGTACGGATTCTAACATGCGCCCAAAAGGTTTGACTCAACCTGAGATTGAAAAATTTTCCAACTTTGATTGGGATGATTTTGCTGATAAGGAAAGTAAAGAAGAAGAAGATCGAAATATGGGCGACATTATAGAAGAAGGTATGATTAACCAATTTATTACAAGCGAAAATGATGATATTAATTAACTGGGACATTAATGGTTTTTATCAATTAAATTTCCCCCACCCCAAAACCCATTAGCTGTCTGTCGGTCGGATTCTGATGGAAGTTGTTTAATTCGGATAATTCAGTTAGTTATTTCCGAAATCATTTTCGGGGCAACATCTTTCAGAACTTTTTGAAAATAACTTTGAAAAGAAACAAAAAAGTAAAAGTGTAGTCAAGGTGCATTAAATATATAAACTCAAATAAATATTTTTAAAATAAAAATTAAATAAAAAGGATTAAAAATGAATAACCAATTCGAGTTTTGTAATTCGTTTGAATTGTTTGTTATTAAGAACAAGTGGACAAACCATGTCCGCACGGAAATGCATAAGAAGAATGTCATTCAACCCGTCGATGGACGCATCACGAAAATTTCGTAAGGATTTAAATGAAGGATTCTCTATAACATGTATGTAAACGATGGATCGGACATCCAATTACCTGAAAACTTTATGAGTGAAGCAGGATCGTTTTTGCTAACACATCTCAGAACATTATTAGAGAGTTATATATCGGTAAAAGTAAATTTCGAGTTATTTGCCGAATATATACTCTTAAAGGATGAAACGGAAGAAATCGAGATTAAAAGTTTTCAAAGTAAAATAGAAATTATAAATAGTATTAAGAGCACAAGAATTACAGGAAAAAGATAGCGGGTAATCATTAATTAAAATAATGCGACTAGAAATGAATGTGAACCCAAATTCCACCTTTATAATGTTTATCATATATCCCGCTACCAATATTATTAGCTTCGAAGAAACCTATTTGGAAAGTCATATTGATTATTAACGTATGTAATGAGCAGCCTTATCGACTTAAACAAATGTAAAAAACCCCCAAAGATGTAGTCCAATAGTATTGATATATCCACTGAAAAAATATATTTGAATAGTGGATTAATATTGGATTTCACCAATCTAAATTTCCATATGGAAATAAAATGTGTGAAAACATTTTTAAAAATAATCTCTAAATAAGTATAAACATGTTTGGGTCATCACCAAACAAATATTTTGAACACTTTTTCAATCAGAGATTGAGAAACCATGTCATGTAAACCTGCTGTATTTGGAAGATGAAAAAAATTGACATTATATGTTGATTAAAAATATTTCTAGGTATGTATCATACATTATAAACATATATACATTATACAATATAAATATATATATATAATATACTAAATAAAATAATCATCGTTTTCTATAGATTATAAACAATACAAAAGGGGTCTCAGAACAGATCCCAATGGTTGCGTAATGTTTGTCTTAATTTCTCAGGATCTTAAAATGATGCTCATAAATTGTCTGTAGCGTTTTTAGCAGCTACAAAAAGTTTTTAATAAAACCGGTAGTAACGCAGAAAATAATTTTGTAGACTCCCTTGTACAATATTTATCAAAACTGAATGATGAGTACTTGCATAATATTAATCCAATCATAATGACTCTAGAAAATGAGTTTGAATTTCAGGATTCATTAATTGTCATATATGTAAAAAATATTATTAAATGAAAGAGTTAGGGACCATTGCTAATTCTAAATGCAACTAAGAGTATAGACTATGTAAATACATACAGTGTGTTTTCAAAATTTTTCTAAATATGACTGTCATTTATTTATTGAAGACTTGTCTAAAATTCCCGGTAGTATCAGTGCAATACCAGTAAATAAAGAACAATATATTTCAGTGTCCAAAATAATAAAACTTCAATTGGAAACAATTTTAAAATTCGATTTCTTGACACATTCAGATTTATGCTATCAAGTTTAGATACTCTTGCCTCTAGCTTTATTGATGATGAGTTAAATACAGTAAAAATATTTTTTAAAAATAATTAAGAATTCGGGCTAATGCGTAGAAAGGGTATCTCTCCTTATGAATATTTAGATTCAGCTAGTCGACTTGAGAAAACTACCCTACCATCAAAAGCAGCATTCTATAGTAACTTGGCAGAAAAGGAATGCTCTCAAGATGATTATGAACACGCACATAATGTCTGGTCACAATTTTCCTGTTCAAGTCTAAAGGATTATCTAGTTGTATTTAAAAGCTGACGTTTTCCTATTGACTGATATATTTAAAAATTTTCGAAAAATATGTTTATTAATGTAATTATTAGACCCTGCTCAGTTTTTTACTACACCAGGACTTGGGCAGCCATGTTAAAAGCCACAAATATTCGACTAGAGTTATTAGTAGATATCGATTATAATTCAGATTATGATCCAACAAAGTAATCATCCGTTTTAATGTATTTGGATGCAAACAATTTACATGGTTGGGCAATATCACAACCTCTTCCATATAAAGGGTTTGAATGGTTGTTATCTAATGATTCAAAAAATTTTGATATACATAAAATATCTATTAATAGTGAGTATGGATATTTTTTGGAAGTAGACCTAATTTACCCCTATCGCCTTCATGATACACATATTGATCTTCCGTTTTGTCCGTGAAATAGTTTTGGATCTAAAGAGGATGAAGATATAAAATGAATAGCAAACCTGGGGAACAAAAAAAATTATGTAATCCATTATAGAAATTTGTCTATGGGAAAACTATGGAAAATCCTGAAAAACGTGTAGAGGATAAATTGGTTACTACATGGGAGTCTACAGATATTCATAAATTCGGTAGGAAAACCATTGTGCTAAACATTTAATTTCAAAATTCAATACTTATAGTGCAACTAAAACAAATGAGGAGTTCTATGCCATCCAAATGTAAAAAACTTTCTGTAGTATTTGATAAGCCAATGTATTTGGGTTTTGCTGTATTCGACTTATCAAAGTGGAAAATGTATGATTTTCATTACCAATACATGAAACCCAAATTTCAACAAAATTTAGTTTTAAATTATGTGGATACAGATTCATTCATCTATACTATAAGAAGTGATGATTTTTATAAGGATATTCATGGTGACATTGATTCAAAATTTGATACATCCGATTATTCAGATAGAAGAAGGGATTTATATAATTTTAAAAAAGTTAATAGAAAGAGGTTAGGATATTTTAAAGATGAGTTGAACGGAAAACCAATGGGTTAATTTATAGGTCTATGCTCCAAAGTTTATAGATATAAAATAGATGAAGTTAAAAACTCTCATAATAAAGCATAAGGTGTGAGTTCCAAAAATTTAATTACTGGAACTCCACTTTATGGTAGTAGGATCGTTTAGATCAATGGCACACAAAATATCAACAAATATGTTCTTATGATAGAAAAAAAGCGTAAACATAATGAAACAGAGTTTACAATATTAAATCACGACGACCATGTTACATTATCAATAAAACATCAACGGCTAATGGAAAAGGATATTGTCGATCGTATCAGTTTCCTAGAACATAAAAATATATTTTTAAGAGATATATTAAATGAAAGAAATAAACGGGAAAACATAGAAAAATAATTATTTTATAAATCAATTGAATTGGAAATGTTTTTTTTTTATCGAGAATAAGTAAATATAAGTAAAACAAAAAAAAATTGTAAAAACATGTAGTAATATTTTATTAAAATTGTTAATATACACATCATAAAATTGTAATGATGAATTGATAATGTAAATATAAGATTTAAAATATAAAATTAAAAAAATTAATAAAACAAAAATTAAAATTAAATATAACATTGTCTTTTCATTTGGTATTTTGTACTATAAAATTTCATCTTTATTCACCCAGCTGGCTTCATCCATTGGAAAGCCAAGCCATTTTACCAAAAACCTATCCCCTTTTCGCTTTAAATTTTTCTCAACTAGAAAAGTGTTTGGGAATTTAGTTTTTTTAAGTTCTTCTTTATAGATCCCACCCTGAATCGGATTACCTTTATAATCTTCAAGTAAGTATGTTTTGGGGAATGTATTATTGACTTTTCTTATTTTAAAGATTTCCGTTATATAATTCGGTGTATACCCTATTTCAAACACATGTTTATACTTGCTGATACGAATGTGATCACCATTTCGTAGTTTACTCTCAACATATATCCTTATGTGATTATATGAGTCTTGTAATATTTGTTTTTCATTAGTTGTGTTGACACTAATTGGGCTCATTTTTATGGTTCTATGTACCCTATTATTGTAATGAAATATCAACTTTTTGTAATTATCTATCCACTTATATTTCCCATTGAAACTAATCTTACGCCACATTGACTCTCTGAGTGTTCTATTTAACAGCTCGACAATTGATGCCTTAAGAGTGCTGAACGTCGAATAATGATTTATATCATAACGTTTCATTGATTGTTTTAATTTTGCTTCTGTTTGTAAATTTTTTGGTGTTCCGTGACCTTATTTTAAGATTTTCTCCATTGCTTGGGAAACATCATTGGCATTTTTTTATTGTAATGTTTCACCCCAAGCAAATTTAGAAAACGTATCAATTACATTTAATAAATATCGATAACCCCTGTTATATTAGGTTGTCAAAAAAGTCTTGCGGTATTTTCGCTAGTTGGCGCTGAAAGCGCGTAGTTCTTGTTTTATTCGTCGCATCAGGTCTTTTAAGTCGTTCGTGAGTTATAGCGTCGCAATCATGGAGGAAAATAAAGAGAGAATACGGCATATTTTACGGTACTACTGCAATAAAGGCAAAATTGCATCTAAAGCCGCCAATAAAATTTGTGCAGCTTATGGACGTTTTCGTTCTGGTGTAGACGTGGTCGAAGATGCGCCACGCTCCGGAAGGCCGCTCCGGAAGGCCTGTCATCGAAAATTGAGATAAAATTGCTGAATTGTTCGAAAGAGCTGGGCATGGGTCATCAAACTAGAAAATATGGGTGCCACACGAATTGACGCAAAAAAATCTTTGACCGTATCGACGCATGCAAATCGCTTCTAAATCGCAAGAAAATCGACCAGTTTTTGAAGAGTATGGTGGCTGGCGATGAAAAGGGGGTCACTTACGATAACGTAAGGCGGCGTAAAGCGGTGAAGCGGCCCAGACGGTGGCCAAGCCTGGATTTACGGCCAGGATGGTTCTTCTGTGTATTTGGTGGGACTGGCAGGGAATAATCCACTATGAGCTGCTCCCCTATGGCCAAACGCTCAATTTGGACTTGTACTGCCAACAACTGGACCGCTTGAAGACAGCACTCATGCAGAAGAAGCCATCTGTGATCAACAGAGGCCGAATTGTCTTCCACCAGGACAACGCAAGGCCACACACATCTTTAGTGACGCGCCAGAAGCTCCGGGAGCTCGGATAGAAGGTTCTTTTGCATCAACCGTATAGTCCAGATCTCGCACCAAGTGATTACCACCTGTTTCTGTTCTTAGCGAACACGCTTGGTAGTCTGAAGTTGGCCGCAAGAGAGTCCTGTGAAAATTGGATTTTCCAGTTTTTTGCCAATAGGGAAACGAGCTTCTATGAGAGGGGCATTATGAAGTTGCCATCTCGTTGGGAACGCGTCAACGGCGCATATTTGACTTGAATCGCATTATTGTAACCAATTTTATGAACAATTAATACTTAATATGTTGAATAACCACCCATTACGACCAAATCTGCTTTCCAAAGGTCGTTTATTCCCTTCGTAATGACTCATCTTCGTTGAAAATGTTTGCGAGACGGTCCGTGCCACTCGTTTACAATTGCTCGTTCAATCATATTCTTCGTGTAGGTGTAAAGGCTAAACCTTCTACTTCAATTGTTGTGTTTTTTGGTATCAATGTCGGTATTGTTACATACTTAAAAATATAATTCTTAATAACTTTTATCTTTTCAAGAACTTTCTCAAATATTTGATCAGTACTATCTGCTCTCTTGTTATAGACTTCTATTTTATTTTCAAGATTTGAAAGTTTTGCCAGTCGACGATTAATACTTTCATTTAGAAGTTTTCTTAGTTCTTTGCCCAACTTTCTGACACACTCTTCTGTATATTGTTTTGTGGTCAAGTCGCTGTCATCTATGAGTTTGATGGCTTTTTTGACTCTTTTATTTTAAGCGTTTAGATTACCATCAGTATCAATTAAAAAAGTTTCAATTGATTTAACACCTTTTTTTAAATGATTTGATCGCTACCTATCCTTAGAAAAATGTCCAAACTTGTCAACAGACATGATTATAAATAAAAATAGTTTTTGTGTTTAATATATTATATATACTCTAATTAAACAATAATTCCCTCATCTCGCAGTTCCTCTAAAAATAATTTTGGGGTTGCTTATGAAATATAAGAGAGTACAGACCAGGAGTTAGCTCGCAACTCAGTCCCCTACACAAATGAATCTTATTATCAATATATTTTAGTACACTATTCCCTAATGTTAATACATTATCTGAACTTTTTTTTAGGTCCGTAAGCCTTATCCAATATATTTTCCCGACTCAAATGGCTGATATAAAAATCATAATTTTCATTATCTATCTCACTTTCTATATTTATATCTTCCCTCATTTCATTTTCTTCTGTAGGCATTGATATAGGTTCCGTCTCAATCTCTTTGTCCTCATAATCATGTGTTTCGTCTTTCTTTCGCTTTTCAAAAATATTTTTTTGTGAAAAATAATCATTATACGAATCACTATAATTTATAGATCGATACTGAGATACATTTCTGTTTGTCTGATGTTCTCTCCCATTGGTTGTATAGTACAGGTCATCGACATCTGTCATGTCTTCTCATACTTTTTATTTTTGTATAGTTTACGCTTAGCCTTGGCTCCCTCACTTGTTTTTAAAAATGTCTGCTTTTTATATTCGTTAACAAGTTCATGTAAAGGTTCTGTAATAGGGTTAAATGTTTCCTCCAACTCTATAACGCTTTAATTTAACATGTTTGAGATCATCAAACATTCTCTTCAAGGCAGATCTCACTTTTGTAAACTGAGCTAACACATTCATTATTGTAACCTGTAATAATTTTGATAAGGTATATTTTAAAAATACGTAATCTTTATGTAATCACTTTTCAGTTACTCAATCTATACAGTTTACTGAAAAATACAGCATCTAATATTTATACAATATAATATTACCCTCCACCTCCAGCCATCCCATGAAATAAAAAAATGTATTGTTTATGTAGATTTTTAAATTGTATTTATTCAACGTAATATAAAATGTTAGTAATTTATTTATTTTTTATATTTTATTTACTTATTTCAAAATATAAATTATCATTCCTTTTATAAATATAAAATTTCCCATCAACCATTTCCTCAATAAATTCCTATTGAATTCTTGAGTTACCGTCACAATCTTTAGTCGTTTTGCATTATTTTAATCCTCATTAATTGGTATGAACTCTGTTTCTGTTTTCCCCGTTCTTGTCGCTGAAATCATAAACCAAACTTTTCGGATTAACAAGTGTCTTCCTATTATCCTCGTCTGAAGTCTCTTCGTTTTTATAGTTGTTGTTGTTGTTGATGTTCTCCATGTTCATTTTATTATTCAATTGTTTTTTGTTGTTATTCTGTTGTTTTTCTTGTTATTCAGTTTTCTTGCAGTTTAGCAAATGTTTTATGTTGTTTTTGTTGTTGTTAAGGGTTTTCTTTTTTTGTTATTCGGTTGTTTTAGCTGTTGTTAATCAGTTGTTTTTTTGTTGTTAATCAGTTGTTTTTGTAAAGTCGAAACTTGAAAAAAGCAGTCCCGATTTTTATACCACCCAGAAGTCACACATACAAACGTATATACGGTACATTTGTTTTCAACCCACTAAGTGTAAGCCAATCAAAACGATCGGTTATTGACTCACTCAGTTGACAAAGTAAAGTAGAAATGAAAATCATAAATGACCAAAGTTGTATGTATCAAAATGTTATACTCTCTCGTAATTGTATTGTATTTGTTTTATCAAATACTTGACAACTTCTATAGGTGGTTGTAGATTTCCGAAACTATCAAAACAATGTATATCGTTTTTATTTTTGTTATATGTTATATGTTTTGTTACATGCCACCCAATGTGTACCACTTGATTGTGAATCATCTAGGTTTAGAATACCACATTGTCGAATTCTTGGAGAGTGTGAAAGTAAAGCTCTCATAAATACTCCTCGAAAATTTGAGATATATTTTTTATCAAAATTGTATTGTCTATATTTGAAAGTGGTCTATTGAGTAGCTGACATATTAGTTTTTTCGCTTCTTAATACAATTTCCGTTACTATATGGTTTTAGGTAGAATCCATAACCTGTTCTATACGGTTTGAGATATAACCCTTCTCCTACAGCAACACTTTTAATTTTTCTAGTATGTCGTTTCTTCTCCTCCATATCCTTTTTCGCCATTGAAGCATTGTTTATTGTTTTTCCAATGGCTTCACTTCCACTAGCTGAACTATAATTTCGCTGAGGCTTTTTTACCAAGAGTGCTGTCTGGTGCTTTTACACGTGACCAAGCTTTGTCAATTAATAGAGAATCTGCAATTTGACGGTCAACTAAATCCTTTTTATGGGAATTGGCTATATAGTGCTCTTTACAAGCCTCATCTAGTTTATTTATTCCTTGAACCCCTCGTTTCAAACGTTTTTCTAGCTGTGCACCCGGTCCACAAAATTTATATCTTGGTATATGGGCTTCAAACGGTAATGTATTATTTAAGTTGTTGACAAGACCACCACCTCGTTTACAATTAAAACACTAATGAATCGATTATAAAAACGCTTCCCATTATATTGATGTTTAATCATCAATGCTTTCTCATTGAATGAGGTACATAAGCTTTAAGAATGTGTTTAATAATTCAAAAACAAAAAATTATCGTTAGAAATATCAACGATGAAAACTATAAAAAACAACCTTCACGATATTGTTCTCTCTTACTGAATACAATAAGACCTCTTATTGTTGGAGCTTCAAATTGAGGTAAAACCAACATTATGCTCAGTTTGATAGAAAGTCCAAACGGACTAAAATCCGAGAATATTTCTAAGAGTTTATATCAACCTAAATATCAGTACTTGGAAAAATTAATAAAACCTATTAAAGGAATGGGATACATACTTTCTTTCATAACGATGGTGTATTAGACCCAGTGAAGCAAAAAATAATTCTATTATGACATAAGATCTTTTTCTTGTATAGGTAGTCATAAGAATATTTATTCCTTTTATTTATATCAAACATATACCAACATGCCTAAACACTTGATTCGTGACAATGTCAACTTTAATATAATGTTTATACAAGACGATTTAAATATGCTACATATATATAGAGATCATATTAATACAGATATGGGGTACGACATACTCGTGGAAATTTGTAAAAAATATTAGGAGGATAAATTTGGATTCTAGCTTATAAATAAAGATAACGATATGGATAATGAAAGATATAGAAAATGTTTTGGTCAGTTTATTTTGATTTAAAAAGTTATTAGATTTGGTATAAAAATAGACTAAATAACAAACATTTCGACAGTTCAACAACAGATTTCATTATGTCTAGATCAGTGATCTTGTCTTCGAATGGAAATAGTTATATTATAAATTCAAACTACTGAAATATATAACAAATTGGTTCTTCTTTGTTGGTTCTTTATTTTATGTTAAGGGAGCAGCAGTGGTGCCGCTCCAAGGCTTGGATTGATTGTGTCTTTACAATATTATTTTAAATATAATTAAGGCTAAGTCTCGTTGCTGCGCTGCTCGCAGGCGGCGGCAGAGAGACGTCTATCTATGTACTTATGTATATAAACATATGCCCTCTTATGTGAGGAGCGCGAGGGGTATGCACATGTGGTCCTTTTATGCAATTATGCCGACGCTAGCACTTTCTGCGTGTGGCCTAAGCCAAAGCGATCGTTTCATATTTCGGCCACTTGGGGTTTATGACCGGGACCATGAATTATATAAACACTGCAACAGTGTTACCCTTTAAGTACTCGGTACAGTGGGTACTCATTATTAGTGCATACTACATCTCCCTCCTTTTGAAAAATAACGTAATATTATGAAGTTATTTTAATAATAATTTTTAGTTTTAAAAATTTGTGTGTAAAACTATGCATGGGTATACTAAGTACAATTTATGAAATAAAGATTTTTAATCTATCCCTATGAACTGTTTGTTTCTTACTTTTATTATTGGTTATTACTATGTTATCTCTATTTCTTATTTCCGTTACTTTCTACGGACCTGTGTATTTAGGACCTAACTTATGAACTGTCTCGGTCTTAGTAAAACTTGATCCCCTACTGATATATCTATATCTCTTACTATCTGATCATTTAGTAGTTTATTTATATCCTTATTTGCTTCTATCATAACTCAAGCTCTTTAATAAGCTACCTCTAATCTATATTTACCCTCCTTAGCATAGTCATCTATATTATATATTCTTTCTACCCTATCTATGCTATTAAAGTGTTTCGGTAAATTACTTGTTTTACCAAATACTACCTCATATCGACAATAATTATATGCCATAGAGGGGGTCGTGTTGAAACAAAGGACAACATATTGAAGCCATACGTCCCAATCAGTTTTATCAACCGATATGTAAGATCGTATATACTCATTAAAAGTTCTAGACTTCTTTCTATTGTTCCAACTGTCTGGTGGTGGTGTGCTGTAGATGTAGATGTAGATATTTTGTTAAATCACTTATTAACGTGACTACATATTCATTGCCATTTTCTGATTTTGGTTGTGGACCAACAGTGTACACTATTACTCTGTCGAAAGCGTTTATTGGTGTATCGGTTATTGTTAAAGGAGTCTTTGTATGCGATGTAATTTTCGACTTCTGACATTTATGACATTTCCATACGTACTCAGTTATATCTTTAGAAAAACTTTTCCAGTAATAGTGTATTCTTACTTTGGTCACAGTTTTTGATATGCCAGTGTGACCTCCTTGAATTGGATCATCATGAAATTTAGACAGAATAGATTCTTTGTCTTTTAGACTTTTTATTTGGGTCACCGGGTTGAGTTACGCTACTCTTAATGTTTTCAATATTTTATTGCACATTAATTTGAAATTATCTATTGAAGTATGGTCAAAGATATTTTCCCACGGTGCAACTTTGAGTTGGCTGATTTTATTTATACCGGCTTGCAGTTCAAGCCTTTGGAAAAATGGACATAAGTCTAGGATTCTTGCAGTAATTTTCCTGCCATGTTTAAATAAACATAACATATCTTTTACATACAATGTCATTACTTTACGTACTTCGCCATTGTTTATGACGTCGTATACGTTGGGCTTAGAAGCTTTTTCAATAGTTTGCTTAGGCAATTCTATTTCTTTATTTTCTGCGCGGATTTTCTGTCTATTCTGATATCTTGTGTCGACTTTATTGATATTGCCAGTTATGTTTTGTTGGTCTTTGATGGTTATTCTTGATAACGCATCAGCTACATAGTTGTCTTTTCCCTTCAGATATTCCACAGTGAAATTAAATTCTTTCAGCTCAAGTCGCATGCGCGTTAGCTTAGAGCTTGGATTAATCGTTGAAAACAGGTAAGTTAAAGGTATATGATCAGTCTTGACAGTGAAATGTCTACCATAAACATATGGTCTGAAATAAGTTATTGCCCAATGAATTGCTGTCAATTCTTGTTGTGTTGTACTTATATTACTTTCGCCCTTAGAATACGATCTTGATGTATAAGCAACTGGAAGTTGAAGTTCATCGTGGTTTTGAGTTAAAACACACACGCTTGCTTACTTGCATCCGTTATTATTTTTCCGATTCATTAATGCCGATTTAAGATGTTCGAAGGCATTCTGGCAATCAGTTGTTCGAATTTAACATCTTTTTTACATAATCTTGTTATGTGACGATAATATTCGGCACAATTTTTTATGAAACGTCTATAGTAATTGCAAAATGGAACGAATCTTCTAGCGCCGTCCGCATCATGACGGACTGGGTAATTTTTGATGACGTCGTATTTTTTGTCATCTGGCAAGATTCCTTTACATTTCTCAAAAACATCAGTTAAGTTTTTAAGTATATGTTTTTCGGAACAACCTGTAACTATTAAGTCATCCATATAAAAGAATGCTTGTAAAGGCTCTAATCCAGAGAATGCAATAGTCATCATCCTCCGAAATGAATTAAGCGCTATTTTTAAACCGAAAGGTAATCGTGTGAAACACTGTGAGCCATTGCTCTTTGAAAATGACGTTATATCTCGTGAATTTTTTTCAAGTTCAATTTGATGAAAGCCAGACATTAAGCCCAGACATGAGAAATATTTCGTTCTTCCTAGTTGATCCAAAATATCATCAATTCTAGGTAGCGGGAATTCATCCGACAACAGTTTTTTATTAATCTGACGATAGTCAATTACTAATCGTCATTTTTTCGTATCAGATCCGGGGAGTGATTTCTTCGGAACTAATAACAGTGGGCTATTATAGGGTGATACAGACGGTTTTACTATTTTATTGTCTACTAGTTTTTGTACCTGTATGTTAATTTCATCCTTTTGACTATGTGGACTTCTATAATTTTTGATGTAAACCGGTTCTTCATCCTTTAACCTTAGCTTTTGCTTCTAGAAATTGTTTGTAGTTATTGATTCGGGTTCGAGTCCGAATATATCACTGTAATGTGTGTTAATTTTTGCTTGAACTGAGGTGGAAAATTTTTGGATAATTGAGATAAGACAGTTTCTTCTCTATTTTCTGGATTATTTTGAACTGTGTCATAGTTCAGAATTGGTTCACATTTTAAACTGTGAATATTTACTATTTGGTCAGTACTGGTTGTATTCAGTAATCGGACAAATGCATATTTGGTTGTTGCGACTGTGTTCGCAACATAAATGCCATGTTGAATTTCCTGATTAGGTATTAGTATACTTTATGTATTTTATACTGTATGCTCCTTCTAAGGCTTTCGTCATCATCGTCACCTCTTCTGTGTATTGGTTTGCAGTTTTTTTGAGTTGCTGTAGGTTCATCAGTTTTGCTGACAATACTTCTACAGTTTCGCCCTTGACGTTGCCTTTTAGTGTAGAAATCACCTCGGAAATCGTTGTTTCGTTTCCTATTAGATTCCTAGCGGCACCCTTTAGTTTTGTTTTTATTATAGAGACTGCGAGTTGCTCGTGCTCGCCCTTTATTGACTCTACTATTTCTAACGCATCTATCAAACTTGTTAGATTTTCCGCTTTACCATCGAAAACTAGTATCAGCTTGGATGCTGTATTTATGAAATCAATATTGGATTGTGCCATTGTGATAGGGTTGTTTGTCTTGCTAGGAGTACCAGAATCTGTATTACTATCTCGATCTGTGTATCTGTGTATACCGCTGGAATAGTAAGAATATTTAAATCTTCCTCTTCTATTTTGGGGTTTACCTCGCTAGGCTCTTCTTATTTTAATTCCTTCGTTTCAGCTGATTCTGGGTCAGGTGCAGTGTCTACTGTTATGGGAGTGTTTAGAACCTTCGGTACTACTATTTCTAGCTTTACGGGCTACACGACTAAGTGAGCGGAGAAGGTTCCGCTCAATTTTACAATTTATATTATATTATATGCGACGTTTGTTCCGATGCTCTTTTCGATCCGCGTCAGCTGGTCGTCGCCGGCTTGGCTATGCTGACGCTCCCTCGAAGGTTGTTTTCCCTGTGCATGTATATTTACAGTGCACACTGCTTAGTGGCCCTGGGCAGTCGGCGGGGCAGCGGTCCATCCTCCTCGGTATTTCCTTAGGCAATGGAGGTTTACTTTTTTTTTCGTTTATTAACTTTGCAACTGGGTGAGTTGAGACTGGTGTCTTAGGTTTTTATATATTTGACTTCAGAAAGTCAAGTTCACTTTGTAGTTTTACAGCTGTGGCCCATGGTGGGGTGGTTCATTTGTATATAATAGTCACTTCAAGTGCGCTATTTTTATTTTATTTTATTTTTTGCACCAGCCCGCCCTATCACACTCTACTCACTCAGATTTAATTTTTTTTATATATTCCGAAGATTGCAGGATCGCAGGAGACACACGCCATAACATCTCTTTTTCAACTTCGAGCTCTCCCGGTCGGTCCTTTGACAGCCTCGTGGTATCCCAAGTCCAGCGTGAATGAGTTACGTTAATATCCTGGTGCACAAAATATTATATATTTATTCTCCAGATTTCTGGATTCCCTCTGATCCTTCCTCTTGTTAAGCTGGTTTTTCTTAATGGCTCGCTTGTTCTTTTTCTTTTTGTACGTCGTTATTTATTTTAGATTTGTTACCGGTTTTAGGGTCCTGTCACGGTCGCCATGAAACATATACCAAATTGGTCCTTCTGTGTTGGTTCTTTATTTGATGTTAAGGGAGCAGCAGTGGTGGACGTTTTGAGTCTTCCATATTGAAACTAATGTAATCACAATTTCAACTGGATTCTGTTAACTAAATTATATAACTGATTATATTTATAAAAAACTTAAGGATTACGGTATTGAAAAATCTTTTAAAATTGAAAGCAATAACAATACTCTTCAAATAGAAATGACCAGCACTCGAGAGCCGGTTTACTTT
The DNA here is from genome assembly GCF_018153835.1 of Drosophila eugracilis. Lineage (NCBI taxonomy): Eukaryota > Metazoa > Arthropoda > Insecta > Diptera > Drosophilidae > Drosophila > Drosophila eugracilis. The sequence goes on along the minus strand of NW_024572981.1, from coordinate 25,865 downwards.
AATAAGGAACGATCAATTGGACAACTTTTGGGTTTTGATAAAAGAGTTCTAGAGCCACACCCAACAAAAACATATTTATCAGATCAGATTGTCAATATTTTAAAGTGGTTCATTAGTGGTTCATATGTAGATAATACACAAATTACACAAATTCGATATTAAAGTTCCTTCTGGCTATAAAATGAATGTGACAACACAACTTTATTTACTTGTCAATCAACTGTGATGAAATCAGCACACTCTCCATACGCATCAAATGATATTATGATTATTTATAAGAAAAGATCTGGTTCATACATTCAATTAAGCATTACTCATTGTAAAGCTATAGAAAGAGGATCTACTCTAAAAAGAAGCTCACCAACTTTAAAAATAAATTATTTTTAAAGTCTCTAGGCTTCAAAGTTAAAAATTAATAAAAATATACTGGAAGAAAACAATGAATGTTTGAAGAAAAAGTTTAATCGGATGAGAGTATTTTGAAAAAAGAGTCTCATACCTATTCATCGTGTAATCAAACATTTAAACCAAACGATGAAATTCGAATTACTATCAAAAATCAAGACTTATATGTGCTCCCTCACGGAGGTTAACAAATTGGTTCTTCTTTGTTGGTTCTTCAACTTTCAAGGAATTATTAGAAAAAGATACAGCAGGCGGCCCTACAAATGATACCGTTACCACTTCTTTTAAATATATGGCTTACTTTTTGATGAAATCAAGTACGAAATAACTGGATGCGAGATTGACAGAACTCGATTTGTCGGTATGACAACTACACTTAAAAATTTTTTTTCACTTGATAACCTTCAAGGTAAAAATCTAATAAATTCTAGATGGAGTAGTGGAGATGATTTGCAACTGGAGCATACATTAACTTTTCTGTCCAGTTAAAAAAATTATTGGGATTTGCTGAAGACCATAAAAAGGTTTTGTTGAATTGTAAACATGAACTTGTGCTAATGCTAACCAAAAACCTAGATGATGTTTTTGAAAAATGGAGATTGGAACAAACTTTTAAATTAGAAATGACCAATATAACTTAAAAAATTCATCATGTGACACCTAGTGACATTGCAAAAATTAAGATGTATGATATTATTAAAAGTGGTGTAAGCCTACTTATTGCATTTCGTAGTTGGGGCTCCTACGTTAACCCAAAATTAGGACAAGGAACCCACAACTGTTGGAATGTTGAACTATCAGCAAATCGGGAAAGACCAAGGTTTGCAATAATCGGACTTACACTAAACGGAAAATTTATCACAAATAATTTATCTAACTTGAAGTTTCATTTAAGTTATGAATCATACCCATATGATAATTTAAATGTCGACTTCAATCAGTTTGCTCACCTATATGAAATGTATTCATGTTTTCAATCTAGTTACTACAATCGTCACAGCCATTTTTAACACCATCGGAATTCAAAATGAAAGCTCCAATTATCGTAATTGATCTGTCTTATCAAAATGAAACAGTAAAATCTGGTCCTGGAATTTCATATGAACTGAAGACACCAAGTAAGGAAAATACCCAAGCTTATTGCCTACTCATACACGATCGATTAGTCGAATATTATTTAATCCCTTAAACGGATTAGTTCAACGAGTTGTTTGATATTTTTAAAAATGATTAATGATATTGTATCAATTGATATTCAAGGTTTCTTTGACCTATCGAACCACTTCAAGGCGATTAACAAAAAAGCATCATAAAATTGCTTGGGACGATGGAGAAAACAGTTTTGTACAAACGATATCTGAAGGGAAAAACTTTTGGAAAACAAATTATCTGTAAGGGAGTGGAAAATAAACGTTTTCTACATATATTTTTTGGAAACCGGGTTTTTATTATTGTTGAGGACATACAGTGTCATTATTAAACCGGTTTAGATAAAACAGATTTCCTTATTGTAAAAATCGTGTTAAAGGTGGTGTTTGTGCTCTAAACAATAAATATTGAAATTTTTTGAAGAAATTTATAATTTTTTTCTACAATTTAATGGGAAGATATTTGAAATTCATTTCCAATACCTTCTTAAAACAAAAACTGATGTTCATGAATCAAGGTGCACAAGATCTAAAAACAATGAAATGTGGTGAACACTTTACATTCTGTAACACCGATTCGAGACTGGAAACATGCGAATGCCTCTTCTATGTTAACCAGTCAAATGGGGCTAGAAAAAGAATTTCATTGTATCAATAATTAATAAATAAACGTATTATGTGAAATGAACTTTTTCTGAATAAGGGAAGGGAAATATATAGACTAACTTGCACAGGTATGTCAGGGTAGAAAAGAAGAAGAAAACTTGAAAATTGTAGAATAAATTCGGCAAGCAGGCGGTAAAGAGAATTATTTTTAAAACTTAAAGTCCACTGTACAACATGTATTCGAATCAAATTAAATTGTTACTCAAACAGTTTGATGGAGCAGTACAAAATTCTCACTATCTGCGACTTCTCCTTATAAATTGAAACTACTTGAGTGTGAAGAAGTTAAAATGATAACTTCCATCCATGGCGTACATCGGGAAACATGTATCTAAAGTAAGGACTCAGCTACTGAAGGAATCGACCCTTGTGGATGTCATAAAAAATTTGGGTACGAAATGGAGGCAGCAAACCATTATGAACATATATTATAATCCAAATAAATCCAGAAAACAGAGTGACCAAATAACCTTATAACAGTTTTCAGATAAATAATTAATAATTTCATCATATATTGAAAACTAAAAACAAGACATAAAAACAAAAACACTGAATTAAAGAAACAATAAAATAATCACATTTTCGTTAAAGTAAATATCTTTTTTATTTATTTCAGTTAATATGGGAGCGAAAAAATAAAATACGTTGCCAATCCTCCTTCCTTATTCAGGAATAAACAAAAAGTTTATTTACAAATCTGATGCATGAGTGTGAGATGGGGAAAATTTATTATTATACCGATCCTGCCACGCGCACTCTAACGCCCACAAATCACGAAAATCTAAAATCGCAGAGATCTCAGGAACTATTATAGTTAGAAAGATGAAATTCAGTATGTATAATCTTGGGATACCAGCGCATCTTATGGTGGTACCGACCACACCTACTCTTACGCCCACCAAGTTCAAAATACGTTTTTCGCATTTTCTAGGAAAGCTGATATCTCGGTAACTATAAGTGATAGAATGTTCGGATTAAGCATGTAGGTTTGTATGATGCTCCCAATGCGAATTGTTTTTGTTTAAGCCACGCCCACCTTAACGCCCACAAAACCCGAAAAAACAAAAATGCGAAAATCTCGGGAACTATAAGAGAAAGAAAGATGTTCCTAAGAATACGTATTTAAAAGATGCCACTGCAACTTAGTTTTCATCTGGCGGCGCCCACTCTTACGCATTTAAGCCGCGGAAAACTGTGGCGTCTATAATATTATTACGAATGCCTTCGCTTGACCTTATATAACTTATTGCTCTATCGACTAACCGTTATTTCTGAAGAAATTTATGTTATAAGGCCTCACATGGGCAGTTTTAAAATTGTGTAAAGCAGTAACGGGTATCTTATAGTCACGGCACTCGACTATAGCGTTTCTTCTTGTTTTAGAGATAAAATAAAATAGAAAAAAAAAACTATATACAAATATAAAAAAAAAAATTAGTGATAAATTCCCAACATCGACCGAGAAATAAATAAAATAAAATAAGCTCTCAATTAGTAAAACGCTTGAAAATAATTTTCTTTAGAACTGGAGAAAATGGAAGAAGTTTTGAACCGTCTTGATGCTACCATTACTGTACCGGACATACCGCTACCATTAATGCGTCCGCTCACGGTGTACGAACTCAAATAATCTTCCCTCGTACCGGATTACATGAAGGAGCTTTTGACTTTCGAGGGAGATTCCGAGAAATACATTTCTTGGATCAATTAGGGAGAAACCCCTATATAGGTCAGTCCTTAGCCAGATTAGACAGAAAATTAGGGACAACGAGACATGGCGCTGAATGCCTACAATGTACGGGATGACGACTGTACAGAGGTCAAACGGGTATTGGTATTACACTTTGCCGATATACGAGATGCCGGTACGCAATCAATAATCACGTCTCGCCTATAATGAACACAATTAAAAGCATGAATTAATCTACGGAGATAACCGATGCTTTCCTTGCCGGTCAAAGCGACAAAGCCCATAATGCGTTTATTAGACGGATCAATTTACCAATAATCATTTCAACCATAGGGCACAAATGAATTCAGGGCACAACTTTGCTCCAAGCCGAAGAGTGCAGAGGTCTCCAGGGGGCCATAGCAGCAATCAAACACGAGTCCAAACAATCAGGACAAAGTTATAGGTCAAGGTTTAGCTCGCTTCAAAAAGAGGCCGGCGGGATCAAATAAATCCCGAGCGATAACTCTAACTTTAATCCCTTCCGTGAAACCCAAAGACTTTACCATATCCAATCCACCCCATCATCGAAACCCGACCCCAATGAGTATTGCCTACGATATTCTATTCTTGGACTGGAGGACTCATCTCCCTTACAGGAAGTAGAGTGTATTAACGATGGCAAACAAAATTTCCCCCTCTGGCCATGTCGGAATATAACTTATAAATAGATTGAATTGCAAAGTTTTATTATGATCGATATTGTGGAAAGTATAAGTAAAACAAAAATAAATTGTAAAACATGTATAATATACACATCATTAATTTGTGCTTATATACACATGTAAATATGAGATTTTTAAAATCTTTACTTTGCCGGCTTTACCATATGAGCCTCCGCGTCAACATGACCCAATTGAGTTTCGCATCATCAAAAGACAACTGAATCCGAAAAAATCCCAGGGCTGCGCCATCATAACTCTCAAAATGATCATTGAGCTTTCATACTAAACCGTTTACACTCTCACCCAGATTTTTAGCACCATCGCAAAACTTGGCCACTTTCCAGTGAGATGGAAAAAGTCAATTATAATAATGACAGCAAAGCCGGGTAAAGACCACACAATCCCCACTACGTCGTCTTTGTAATATGCTTAATGATTCGGATAAACACATACCTGAGAATCCAAGAATGAATCCGGTCACATTAACTTGGGTTTCGTGAAAAGCACGGAACAATTGAGCAGGTTAACCAGATAACATCAGAAATATGGAACGCGTTCAAAAAACAAGAGTACTGTACTATTACTGTACCATATTTTTAGATGTCTTCCAAGCATTTGATAGAGTCTGGCTAGAAGGTCTAATGTACAAGATCAAGACAATACTCCCCTACGTTAGCCACAAGCTTTTAGAGTCTTACCTTTACGACAGAAAATTTATTGTGAGGTTGAACACTGCTAAATGTGATGATCACACTGTTGCAGCTGGAGATCCTCAAGGTAGCGTGCTAGAGCCAACATTATATGTCCTCTACACAGTAGACCTCCCGACAAGCACACGACTAACAATATATACGTTTGCCGATGATACAGCTATTCTTAGCTTCTCAAAATACCTAATGCAAGCAACTGCGCAGCTAGCTCTTCATATGCTCGATGTTAAAAAATGGCTATCAGATTGGCCCATTAAAGTGAAAGAACTAAAATGCAAGCACGTTACATTCACCATGAACAGGCAAAACCGCCCGCTTACGTTAAACAACACTCTACACCCGCAAGCAAACGAAGTAACATACCTATGAGTATATCTAGACAGAAGACTCACATGGCACCAGTACATTGAAGCCAAAAGAGGACACACCTAACTTCTCACACACACAACACACTTCACTTCTCTTTCAAAGCGAACGGTTGGGTATTTGGCTTTTGCGTGTTCTCGAGCGATTTAATCTTTGAATTTATTCCCGAATCACCTCGTTTTTGCTACTTTTGGCAAACGTTTATCTACTTCAAAAATTTGTCTACGATTCCATGTCGTGCAGTGCATTTATTGTTATCTGTTTGCAGAAAGCATTTATTGCAAGCAAGTATCAACAATTGTGGTTTGTATTCTAACATATTTTTACTTAAGTTTGTGCTGTTAGTAACGGAACTTTCACCGCTTACCTTTCCTGCACAACATCTGTAGATCTCTTTTCTGTATCTCCCACCGGCTTGTAGCTCTCGAAAACACATTCTCTCCTTCTCTCTCCTTAATCGTCCAATGTTGTGATATGAGCAGTCCGAGGTAGTCGCATTGGACCCTCCCGTGCCAAATGTTCTACAAGCCCAAAAGCGTGGTAGCGTGGGTAAACCACCCGCCCCGCCAAAGCCCTTGATTGTTATTCCTCTAGAGAAACACATTTTTGTTTCCCGGCTTTCCCCTGATACGTCCGAATCGGACATTTTAGCTTACATTCAAGCAAAACTTAAAGTCGATATTAGGGTGGAAAATATCACTAAGTATATATATTCCTACGCTAGGAACGTGGCATCTTTCAAGATCCGTGTTCCTCCGATGGCTTTTGACGATATCTGTTCGAGCAATTTCTAGCCGCAACATATTTTCGTTCAAGAACATCAGCTTAAGAATAAAAAAATAAAAAAAGTCGCCCTTTAGGAGTAAAGCTTCCACAAGTAAACGCTCCTGCCAACCTAAAAAACTAACATCATCCATAATTCTTTCGTACCAGAACACTAGAGGCTTACGCTCTAAACTTTCTAATTTGTTCTCGGTAAGCTTCTCGTTTGCATCCCAGGTCATTGTGTTTACCGAAACCTGGCTAACTCCAGAAATTCCTAATTCTGAAGTTTTCCCCAGTAGGTACACAATATATAGGCTCCCTCGGAAATGGTGGTGGAGTCCTAATTTCCGTGGAATCTAATCTCGTTTCCGAGGTGATAAATCTTCAAACTGTAGACTTAGAATTTATCACAGTTAAAATCTCATTGTCTAGGTTAAATTTATATATCACTTGCTCTTATATTCCGCCTAAGTCCGATTCCTTGACATATGAGCGGCACCTAGCAGCCATTCAGTCTGTCTTCTCAATGTTATCGGACATGGATCAGCTGGTGGTGTTGGGTTATTTCAACCTACCCCAGGTGGTTTGGTCCATGAACGATAACACCTTAGCTTTAACACCTATGTCGCATCACGACTTTCCTGGACGCCGTATCCATTTACAGAGCTCCACCTCTCACACTCCCTGAAGATCCTTATCATCCAACATTAGATCTTACGATCGATGCGGGGCTATGCACTAAGCCTAAGAACAATTACGCTGATAAGAAAATTCGATGTTTTCGTAAAGCCGACTTTAAAAAAATTAATAACTTTATTTCCGAATTTGACTGGTCCGATTTGTACGCATGCACCGATATGTCGACTGCTCTAGATATATTTTATAGTACATTAAACCTAATTTTTGATCGCTTTGTTCCGTTGCGGTATCCGGCTATGGCGGATAAACCCCTTGGTATACAAGGCACCTTTCTATTCTAAAAAATATTAAATTAAGATTATTTAAAAAATACTTAAGAACTAATAGCAATGACTGTTTCGTGCATTATATGGTAGCTCGGTCTAACTTTACCATGCATAACACTCATTGTTATCAGAACTATTTAGCTCGATGTAAGAACCAGTTTGCCCTGGATCCGAAACAGTTCTATAGTTTTGTTAACACTAAGCATAAGTCTAAAACCTTTCCGTCTTTGCTATCGTTTGGAAAATCTACTGCAAGCACAGATCAGGAGATTGCCGATCTTTTTGCACAGTTTTTTCAAACTACCTATTCACCTTTGTTAATAAACGCGCAGACTTACGCTTACGATATCCCCCGGTCTAACTTTATTTCCCGACCCACCTTGTCGGAATGTGGGGTTATAAAGGATCTTCAGAATGTGAAGCCAGTCTTTTCGCCAGGTCCAGACGGGGTACCGGGCTCTGTGCTTAGGTACTGCTCTGCTACCCTGGCCAAACCCCTTTTAAAATTATTTAACCTTTCCCTGGAAACGTCCACGTTTCCCGCTATCTGGAAAGAGTCCCTTATTATTCCCCTTCACAAGAAGGGAAAAAAATCGGATGCTGAAAATTACAGAGGTATATCTAAACTATCAGCCATTCCGAAACTTTTCGAAAAAATTCTTGTGCCTCACTTGCAGCACAAGTTTAGATCTGCCATATCTCCATGTCAGCATGGCTTTATGAAACAACGGTCTACCACTAACAATCTTGTGGAACTAACATCCTTCGTGATCACTGGTTTCCAAAATAAACATCAGACGGATGTCATTTACACTGACTTCAGTAAAGCATTTGACTCCGTGAATCACGGCCTTCTTTTAGAAAAACTTGATCTTATCGGTTTTCCTACTGATCTCCTGAGATGGATTAGCAGTTACCTCACAGGTAGAACGCAACGAGTTCTTTTTAAAAATTTAGTGTCGGCTTTAGTCTATGCTTCCTCCGGGGTCCCTCAGGGGAGCCACCTTGGTCCGTTACTTTTTACCTTATTCATTAACGACCTTCCCTTGGTTATTAATGATTCCCTAGTACTTATGTATGCAGATGATGTCAAACTCTGCCTCCTACCAGGTGAAACTGCAATCTGACCTTAATAATTTTCAAAACGGGTGCTCTGCAAACTTATTAAATCTTAATGGCTCTAAGTGCAAAGCAATGACCTTCTGTCGCCTAAGACCTAAAGCTGCCACTTATACTTTGTATGGTGTAGCTCTGGAAAGAATTAAGGCAGTTGAAGATCTTGGCATCCTACTCGATGCAAAACTTAAGTTTTCCGACCATATTTCCTCTATGGTTAATAAAGCTAGAGGAGTTCTTAGTTTCATTAAAATGTGGTCAAAGGAATTTAACGACCCCTATGTTACCAAAACACTTTTTATTTCTTTGGTTCGTCCGATTCTGGAATATGAATCATGTATCTGGGACCCCCAGTATAGGGTTCACCAGCGCCTTATTGAATCCATCCAAAAGAATTTTTTAATATTTGCTCTCCGCGTTCTCAACTGGGATGCAAACATACACCTTTCCTCTTATAAAAGTAGACTCTTACTAATCAATTTGCCGACCCTCGGTAATCATAGGACGATGCTTCGTGTCGTCTTTATCCATAATCTTCTTTAGGGTGAAATTTATAGCCAGGCCCTTCTAGGCCGCTTGAATATCCATGTACCCCTTAGGATTACTAGAAACTATATTCCTCTCTCCTTAGAGCATTGTAGTTCGAACTTTGCCAAACATGAACCATTTCGGGTACTATGTGCAAACTACAATGATCTTTATAACATTATTTCTAACTCTTCTCCTAACACTTTGAAAGTTTCGATACTAATCCATTTAGCACAAAACTAACTTTCCTCGTATCTTTACTAATCCACTCGGATCTATCGGCGCGTTCCGAGCCGTACGTCAGACGGCAGCGCCCCTCGGTCGGTTGGGCGGGAGGTGGGTTGCACGTCAAGCAACAAGAGTCGCGAAAAAAATAAAAAAAAAAAAAGCTAACATTCAACATCCATCATTGGCTTATCAACGCTCGGTCTCCTCTTAGCCTTAAATATAAAGTCCTGCTGTACAACTCGGTACTAAAACCTATGTCAATGTACGGCTCCCGGTTATGGGGTAACGCCAACAATAGCAATATTGACATTGTCTAGCGAGTTCAGTCGAAGATCTTGAGAACATTCACCGAGGCACCGTGGTACGTTCGCAATGAAAACATACACTGTACACTGTATTGTATAACTGTCTGCCTGTTATGGTAACAAGTCAAGATGCCCAGTGCGTATGTTTCGCGTTATATTTTCAAGCTGCTAAAAATCGGTCCCCGAAAAGTTCGTAGTAGTCCATGAATTGTGCTTCCGAGATTGTAAAGCGATGCTGCAAGTGTTATATTTCCGTTGCGTAACTGCACAGTAAACGATGTGGCTTGTAAATAGTTTGTTGCAGAACTTAGGTGAAGATGGTGGGGACAATTGTGGTTTTGTATTTTTAATATGCTTTCGCCATGTTCAGCGCCTATCAAGGTGGACACCTATATAAGGTTTTTCGCTAACTTGCGGGACTTGGGTGTTGTTCAGTGATATCGGAGGGCATGACTGTCTGTTCATTGTGAACGTTATTTTGTTCGTTGATTTGAACACGCCAGTCAGATAGCCACCTCTCGACAAACACTAGGTGATTCGTTAGTTGCTCTGTAGCGTGAGCGGCTCAAGATGGCGGTGTCGTCAGCAAACGTTAATTTAGTTACGCACTCGGTTGTGAGGATGTCAGCTGTGTAAAGAACATAAAGTGTGGGACTTCTGTGGGGCTTCTATTGTGTAGGCATCCGATGTTGTTCTTTTGTATTGCACTGAGAACGATCTTTTATAGGTAAGACTGGAGTAGTTTATGTGTGTACTCTGGCAGTTGGATTTTTATTTCAAGCATGCGGCCGTCAATCCAGACTCAGTCAAACGCTTTAGAGACGTCGAGCAATATCGCACTGCAGTATTAACGATTTTCGAAGGTGGTGCGTATTTCAACTGTTATCCTGCCCGATTGTGCTACGACGTTCGCGAAAGCCAATCTGATGTACAGGTATAATGTTTTCGGCTCTGAGGTAAGGTGACATAGAAGGCGTTTTTCAAAGAGCTTTGAGAGACATGATAGTAAACTTATTAGTATATACGATGATGGACTAGTTTTATCTCTTCCAGGTTTCGGAATAATGGGCCGGACGATTATTGGGTCCGCTGGTGCAGAGCTTGTTTGCGGTAGAGCAAACGAATTTTGTGCAGGGTTGGGCTGGAAAACGCTTCGTAGGTGCTGCGCGAATGTTGTTGCCCGGTCGTCTTCACAACGGGCCCAACTACCTGCGGTATTTCTAATTGGGGTGATAATTTCGCTCGGGGGGGTTTAGGGAGGTAAATCTGGTGCTGGCCGGCGATATCTTTTCTATGTATCTTGATTAAGGACTTTGGAGAGCTTGCGTTAAGCTTCACTGAGTATCTTCTACGATGCTTGTGATCTGCTGGTTTGCCAGGTCCTACGCTGGCGTCTCTTTTTCAGAACGTGGTGTTCTATTTGGCGATTGCTTTTCTCTTTTGTGTTGAAATTTTTTCTGCTGCGACAAGAATTGATTCCACAGCGATTCTACACACCTCGAAGTTAAGCTGTGGGTCCAAGTGAAGGTGTGTACTCACATATTTCCTGTATTTAAGCCAGTTCGTTGTGTGCGACGTCACGTTCGTGATTTTGGGGCTGTGGAGAAGCGTTACTATTGCAGGAGAGTGGTCAGATGATAAGTCCGGAGCGATCTGGCAGTAATTAGATTTAATGGTATGTTTTTGGTCACCCCAAACTCTATTAAATCAGGCAGTTTTCTGGGGTCTGCGGGCCAGTAGGTTGGGTTATCTAGAGATATGCAGTCATGCTTGCTGTAGAGGCATGACTAAAGCTTTGCCTAGCAGATTGCGATCAGTGGAATTACCACTTACGAAGTAAGCGTCGCTTTTCCAAGACTAGCTGTTCGATTAGTATATTTGTCGTCTTTTGATTGCATTGCGCGTTTATAGTTTGAGGTGTTGAAGCTCGAGCTGCAGAGACGAGTACAGACTCCAGTGAATTAACAAAGCTCTCTAAGTTGGCTTCATCGTTGAGATGAGTTGCACAATGTGTGAGCTAATATATAATACTTTCTGTACTTAACCTAATTGGTTTTCTGTGAGGTCAATTTAAATGATTGATCCAATGTTCCTGAATGTCGAGCTTGTTCTTGCATTATAAAGCTATATTCTTTTTGGAGTGACGAATCTAGATTCCCAGTGTGTGTGATCGGCATTGTCGTCTCTTCAGCTACAGTGAAAGGAGGGGGACAGTATACGGCGGCTATTGTAAGTCGTATAGGTGGTCTAGAACTCCAGTCCCACCATGTGCTTTACCATTTAGATGCTTTGTTCCATAGAATGAATATCTTCGTAGTTGAATATTATATATGTTTGTAAGGTTTTTTTCTGAAAGCAGCATTACGTAATTATGATTGTCAACTAGGAATTGAGCTAACTCGAGCTTAGGCTGTAAAACGTCGTTAGCATTCCACGTAGATATCCGTAGGGAAGACATTGTTTGGATTGTTGCAAAACCAGCATTTGAATCAATAGAAAATCTATTCGCATCAAATTTTGCATGGTTGTCCACATAAGCGACATAAATCCGGTAAGGTTTTGTTATTGGATACATATCATAGCTTCAAAGTTGCTTTTTGGGTGCTCCGGCGATTGATGCTGCTGAGCCGTGTTCGGTTATTGGTATGCTGATTCCGGAAATAATCTTTTTGAGGAAGTGGTAGCCTGTCCTGATTTTAAAGCACTTGCTTATGTCATAGTCCTGGTGAGGATCTAGCTGCAGTCGAGGAGAAGACTTCGCGGTTTGATCTGGAGGCTGTCAACTGTTTATTTGGGCGTGGACAGTAATTCCTTTCAGGTGAATGCGACTTTTCAGCTCCTTATATACTTCTCTTGTAGCGCCTTTGTTATCTATGCAGGCGTTACTTCGGACTCAATGCCCTTAGGTACGACTTGCAGGCCTTGCTGGTGTTTAGCAGATTCTTCTAAAAGTTATTATACCCGTTACTCGTAGAGTAAAAGGGTATACTAGATTCGTTGAAAAGTATGTACCAGATAGAAGGAAGCTTTTGCGACCCTATAAAGTATATATATTCTTGATCAGGATCAATAGCGAAGTCGATTGAGCCATGTCCGTCTTTCCGTCCGTCCGTCCGTCCGTCCGTCCGTCCGTCCGTCCGTCCGTCCGTCCGTCCGTATGAACGCTGAGATCTCAGGAACTATAGCAGATACAAAGCTGAGATTAAGCATGAAAATTCTTGAGGTCCCAGGACAGCGCAAGTTTATTACAGCATCCTGCCACACCCACTCTAACGCCCACAAATCGCAAAAAACTAAAATTGCTGAAATCTCAGGAACTATTGCAGATAGAAAGTTGAAATTCAGAAAGTATAATCTTTAGATGACAGCGCATCTTATAGTGCCACTACTATCCGGCCACACCCACCCATACGCCCACAAGGCTCAAAAGACGGTTTTCAGTTTTTTCTAGAAAAGCTGATATCTCGGTAACTATAAGAGATAGAAAATTCGGATCAAGCATGTATGTTTCTATGATGCTTCCAATGCGAATTGTTTTTTTCCGATCACGCCACGCCCACTCTAACGCCCACAAAACCCAAAAAACCAAAAATGCAAAAATCTCGAAAACTATAAAAGCTACACAATTTTGCTTAGGAACACGTATTTAGGAGATGCCTCTGCAACTTGCCAAGAAGTTGCATCCGGCCACGCCCACTCTAACGCCCACAAACCACGGAAAACTGTGGAGTCTATAATATTATTATGAATGCCTTCGTTTGACCTTGTGTAACTTATTTCTGTTAATATCTATCGATTTACAAAAGATTTTTTAAATCGGAACATTATTTCGCTATTTATGAAGAAATAAGATTATAAGGCTCCACATGGGCAGTGACGTCACTATAAGCATACTCAACATACTTCCTCTGACAATAGGTGGCGCCTTGTGAATTTCCACTAGCAAAATTAATATTTTAAAATTGTGTAAAACAGTAACGGGTATCTTATAGTCGCGGCTCTCGACTATAGCGTTTCCTCTTGTTTTTATTCTCGGTAAGATATTTCGATAATACTCTGTATTTCTCTTCAGAATTCATTTGAACTTTTGTTTTCTAAATGTATCCAAGGCATATTATGTGGAAGTTATCCTTGCCAATAAGCTTAATTATTTTGTTGACAAGAACAGTGGAATTTTTTTCTCGTATATAAATGTAAATTATTTTATTTATAGAAAGAAAATGTTTATTATATATGAGATGATATACGGATGAGGAGAGGAGGGTTTATCAGCAGATTCTAATTTGTTTTGATTATCTCAGTTTCGCATACGCTTTACTGTTACTCTTAAGCGCTTTTGTAGAACTGCAGTAGCTAGAAGCTTTTGTTGGCTGGCTGAATTACTGGCATTTGGCGTAGTTATGTTGCGGAGTTAATTTGATTTTGATTTGAACTCGGAATAAAATTTGGATATCGAACTGCCCGACCTGTTTTTTTTTATAGCAATAAAAAATGCTTAGTTGCTCAACATTTTGGCAACCCCGACGGGATTACAGCGCGTTTTGATTATTGTGATCTGTTTAAAAGTGCCACGGAATCTTGTTGTAATAACCGTGCACTTACATAAATTACATAATGGAGTTTTGGAGCTATAACCACTGGATCTGCTGCTTCATGCAGGGAGAGGATGCTGCGGAGACGAGCAGAGGTGGCCTGTCAAGAAATTTAGGTCCTGCATCAGAAGGTCAAGGCTGCGATGCGGACCAAGGGCTCAACCATTACAACCCTGGAACCAATGGAGAAGCGTCTGAGTGGCCGATTTGCCATGCTTCAGGAAGAATTTGAGGAGCTAAATCATAGGAAAATCGGAAGTCATTTATATTGAAAATTCTTACCGCTCGCCATGGACGTGCACGCTGACATCCAGGTGGAAGTTGCCATCTTTAGGCCATTGGATGGAACCAGTGGTGCTGGCAGTAGCTATGCCGAGTGACCGGATTTCTGCGCTCTGTTTAAGACGCCGATTGACAGCCATCCTCACTTGACCAAGATGGAGAAGCTCCGGTGGCTCATTTCATGTCTGCGGGAGACAGCCTTGAAGACTGTGAGATCGTTGGAGATTACTGACGCGAATTATGATGTTGCCCTTGATCTTTTGCGAAACCGTTTCAGTAATCAACGATTAATATTCCAGGCTCACGTTAACTATATTCTGCAGCTAAGGGTAGTCGAAGCGGTAGTCCGACCGAATCAATGGTCATATGCGGGCCCTCATGAGTTCCGGGACGGCGGTCGAAATTCAAGGATCCTTCCTCATCCAGATCATCTTACAAAAGCTGCCACAAAGGCAGCTGCCTTGCGAACGTCATATCGCCCATTTCCCTTCGTCTTTGTTATTTCGTATGAACCAAGGTACTCGCTTGCCAGCTTACGTCCGGCCACAAATTGCGTTCTCTTAATGGCAAAAAGATCTCCAACTTCATATGACTTCTCCAGCCGGACGTTTGTAGACCTGCTGCGAATGCTCTATGTTTCGTCTCGCCTCCTCACGTTGTTTTTGACACTAATAGTTGAATTGGCAGACCAACTCCTCCTCTAACATCTGCAGTTAAAGATCTTCGTATTGATTATTCATTTTTACGCCAAACAGTACTTCAAACGGAGACATCTTTAGAGTTAAATGTGCATGCGCTTTAATGGCTTTCTGAACTGCAGCGTCGTGTTTGAACCACCTGGCTGGCTCACTTATTGATAATTTCGATATGATCGACAAATTTTTATGGTTTACCAGCTCAACATGTCCGTTACCTCTTACCACTCCTTTATGTGGTCTACATTCATCTCGTCCAGGAATTGTTGAAATCCATCATATGTGAATGCTAATCCTTTATCCGTAATGATACGCTTGGGCAGCCCGAACACATTGGACCACTCGTTTAACATCTTGACGACTTTTATATACGCCATACTCATCATTATGCATCGAGCTCCCATCCATATTCAAAAGAGTATCCTCCCTTGTCAGCAACCAGCGAAATATATTGTTGTGTCCTAGCAGTACATCGTATTCCATTTTATTGCTGGGTAGAACAATGAAGTTTTGGTCTGTTGCCAGCTGATCTACCACTTTGAAACATTCAGTCGGCAATGTCGTGGCATTGCGCAATCCAAGCAATAATGAGGCAGTTGTAGTAAGCTCTACGTTATTTATTTAATGTAAGATATTTGCATTTATCAACGTCTCATTGGATCCTGTGTTCACCAAACAGTCTACTTCAAGATTGTTGGCTTTTATCTTTTTGGTGCGCCTGTTCTCGTATACAACTTTGTTAACTTATTCAACGGTGGTAGGACAGTTACGTGAAATACGACCGTCCTGTTTGCAACTAAAGCATTTTGAGCTGGCAGTGCAGTCCTTTCTTTTATGCTCCGTAAAATTGTATAATTGTTACGATTTGTTTTGCGTTGCTCATTCTTCTTTTTGTTCACCTTCAGGTTTCGAAAATATCGAACTCTTCTTTCAAGGACTTAAATGACTTGCATCGTAACATACAGCACTTATATTCATTTTTAATGTCAAGGACATTTACTATGTGATCGATTACAGCAATATCTTCTTGCTATCCTGCAGCTTCCTGTGTATACTGCATGCAAATTCCTCGATCACACTACACTTCAGCTCCGTAAGCTTGTAGCCATCCGCGTTTCTTTCGTTTTCGAACATACTTTCTCTGGCGCCTTGTGAATTTCCACAGCAAAAGGAATATTTTAAAATTGCTTAGAACAGTAACGGGTATCTTATAGTCGCGGCACTCGACTATAGCATTTTTTCTTGTTTTTTACTCTCGTTTATCTTTGCTAGATTATTTGTGAATATTAACTTAAACCTATATTAATTACATTTGAGTTAATAAACTTCATCCGTTTGCCTTCCACGCAGTAAATTAAACTGTGTTTCGTTTGTGTGTTGTTTAAAGTTTAAAATTAGTTAAATTGATTTCACATTCTATTATTTCTTGTCTTTCGAGTTTAAACGGTAGTACTAGTGAAATGCGGCTTCTGGGCCAGATTTATGGGTAATTAAATGTGACATTAATGATTTCAAATAAATTTCCCCCATCTCAAAACCCATTATCTGTCTGTCGGTCCCTTTAATCGGATTGGATTCTGATGAAAGTTGTTTATCCTAATAAAGTGTCACTTCATACTCATGCATCAGATTGGTAAACATCTTCTAGGCGCTGTTACGGCATTCGTTACGCGATTTACTTTAACAAAAAAGAAAATGAGTTTATTTTGATGTTTCTTTATTTCAGTGTTTTTGTTTTTGTGTCTTGTCTTTAGTTTTCAATATATGATGAAATTATTAATTATTTGTCTGAAAGCAGTTATATGAGGTCTTCTTTCCTAACTCATCAATCTCTTATAAGGTTATATAGTCTGAAGTACTTTTTGTATTTTTTATTTTCTCCTCATTCTATTTTCTAGATTATAATATATGTTCATAAAGTTTGCTGCCTGCCTTTCGGACTTTTTGGTCCCCCACCCTATAAACAGTTTAAGATTCTGGCACAGAAATTTGTTTATTAAAATTTGTTGTTGTATTTGTTGTTGTTTATTAAAATTTCAGAATTTGTCGTTACAAACACCCCTTCCCCTCTCCTCTTTCCACTCTCCATGTTTGCTCACAATCATGCGTGAGATTTGTAAACATCTTGAATGACTCCATTGTATAAGACATCTTGTGTGTTCAACTATTACGTTATAGTATTATAATTTAATTCGTTTACATTATTACACTCAGCTTAAACAAATTATTTAGGGAACACCGTAGAGGAAGTTTTGTCTTCTGTATTTTTACAATTGGTTAAAAATAGGGTAGCTGAGTTAGGCTTCTTCCGATATTGGCACACTTTGAAGTTGTTTATCCTAATAAAGGGCCACTTCACACTCATGCATCTGATTTGTAAATAAACTTTTTGTTCATTCCTGAGTTAGGAGGATTGCGAACGTCTTGAGGAAAGTTTCAAGTTGTTGATTAAAAATTTAAAATTTTTAAAATTTCTTCCAAATAAAGGGAGACAGATAAAATAAGCACCGATATGAGTCCATGGACACACCATGATAAAATTGTCAAGTGGGTGTAGGAGTATAACAAATCTCTATGCCCTTTATGTATAAATTTTTTTTTTATAGCTTTGCTTTTATTTATTGAATCTACTCTTAATTTTGAGACTAACAATAAGTTGACGAATCTTAATATTAAAATTTAACTAACAGTATACTAAGACTGCATTCTGCTTGCGCGTCCCTCAGGTCATTGCGACGAAGGCGTGATTGGTTGCTCAACCTTGTTAGACCTCTCGCCAGGTGGTTAGGGTGCACCGATAGCTTGGTGAAGTACTTTACCTTTTGTTTTGCGATCACTTCTTTGACTGGTTGAATGTTTAAGTCGCGGTGTATGTTTTCGTTGCGAACGTACCACGGTGCCCCGTTGATTGTTCTCAGGATCTTCGACTGAACTCTCTGAACAATGTCAATGTTGCTATTGCTGGCGTTCCCCCATAACTGGGAGCCGTACATCCATATAGGTTTTAGTACCGAGTTGTACAGCATGATTTTATATTCAAGGCTAAGAGGTGACCGGGCGTTGATAAGCCAATGAAGGCTGCTGGCTTTTAGCTTTAGGTGTGTTCTTTTGGCTTCAATGTGCCGGCGCCATGTGAGTCTTCTGTCGAGATGTACTCCTAGGTAAGTTACTTCGTTTGCTTGTGGGAGTAGAGTGTTGTTTAACGTAATAGGCGGGCAGTTTTGCCTGTTCAGAGTGAACGTAACGTGCTTGCATTTTAGTTCATTCACTTTAATTCGCCAATCTGATTTTTTTTTTCAACATCGACCATATGACGAGCTAGCTTCGCAGTTGCTTGAATCGGGCATTTAGAACGGCTAAGAATAGCTGTATCATCGGCAAACGTTGATAGACGTGTGCTTGTCGGGATGTCTGCTGTGTAGAGGACATATAATGTTGGCCCTAGCACGCTCTCGTTTACTCTCGTTTTTCGAAAGCGTTTCGAATTTCTGATGTTATCCGGTTGACCTGCTCAATTGATCCATGCTTTTCACGAAACCCAAATTGGTGTGACGGGATTCCTTCCTAGATTCTCAGGATGTGTTTATCCGAGTCATTAGGCATTTTTCAAAGAGTTTAGATAGGCAAGAGAGTAGGCTTATAGGTCTATATGACGTGGGGAAAGTGTGGTCTTTCCCCGGCTTTGCTATCATTATTATAATTGACTTTTTCCATCTCACTGGAAAGTGCCCAAGTTTTGCGATGGCATTAAAGAGCTGGGTGAGAGTGCAAACGGCGCAGTATGGAAGCTCAATGATAATTTTGGGAGTTATGAAGTCGCAGCCCGGGGATTTTTTCGGATTCAGTTGTCTTTTGATGATATTTACGATTTCGTTTGGGCGAAACTCAATTGGCTCATGTTGAGGCTGGGGCTCATATGATACAGTCGGCAAATTAAACGCATTAGTGGCAGGATTTGGTTTGAAGACATTTTTAAGGTGGTTGGCAAACGTGCTGGCTCTGTCTGTGTCACTGCGCGCCCAGCCGCCTGCGGAATTTTTAATAGGCATCACGGTTTCTTTCGGTGAGCTCAGAGTTGGGTGAGTTCTCCATAGTGAGTGTTTTGTACTATTAGTTGACAATTGCTCAATGTAGCGGCGGTGGACATATGTTTCTTCTTGCTGTAGAGCTTGAGCAATTTGACCTGAGGCATGTTTTAAGCTTTGCTTAGCAGATGGCGATCTGTGAAATTGCCATGCTCGACGTAAGCGTCGCTTTTCGAGGACGAGCTGTTCGATTTATAGATTAGACTTCTTTTGATTGCATTGTGTGTTTATAGTATGAGGTGTTGAAACTCGAGCTGCAGAGACGAGTACCGATTCCAGTGAATTAACAAAACTGTCTTCGTTGGCTTCATCGCTGAGGTGAGGACTTAGCTCAATGTGTGAGCTAATATACTTCCTGTACTTAACCCAATTGGTTTTATGTGAGGTCAGTTTTAATGGTTGATCCCATATTCCTGGATGTCGGAGTAGAGTAAAAAGGACAGGCGAGTGATCAGATGAAAGATCCGAAAGGCATTCGGCGCTTATCATGTTTTTAGAAATGTTTTTGGTAATCGCAAAGTCTATTAAATCCGAAAGTTTCTTTGGGTCTGCCGGCCAGTATGTTGGTATGCCAGAAGAAACATAGTCGAGCTTGTTCTTGGCTTTGATAATTGCATTATAGAGCTGCTTTCCTTTTGGAGTCACGAGACGAGATCCCCAGTGTGTGTGCTTGGCATTGTAGTCTCCTGCTGCTATGAAGTGGTCTCCGAGTGAGTTGAAAAACTGCATAAACTCATCTTCGGCTATTGTGAAGCGTGGGGGGCAGAATACGGCGGCTAGCATTAATTGCTTGCCAGTATTCAGGTGTATATTTATGGATGTGGCCAGTAGGTAGTTTTTAGCAAATTTCGTATGATAATGATAATGATAATGTATAAAAATGAGAACAGTCAAATTGTTCAGCATCAGTTCGTCAGGACGATCAAATCATACACCACCATCACCATGAGCGTAATATCATCGATTCTCAAGCTTTGAAACTCTTGACGGCTGTTGAAATCCATGACCAAGACTCCGATGTGGTGATTATTGAAGACTCGGAGCCAAACAGTATAATAGCTCTAGACGAAGATGACACCATAGACTGGAATTTGAGGGAAGTATTCGCACCCCTTCAACATCTATTTAAACGATTCCACAAGAGTTGGAATCACTCAAATGGAAAGATTTCCCATTTGGAGATGAAACGATAGATGTATTTAAATATGAGTTTTTGCATGAGCACTTTCAATGTGCTTAAAGGATTGATATAGATGACCCGGAAGAAATTGTTCTTCGAGACGACGACTACCTCTTTGACGATGTAAAAGTGGATGACTTAGAAAATAAGTATCTAAATTTACTGAAAGATGAAGACGATGAGTTTTTAATAAATGTTGCCAATAGCTTAGATATTTAAATAAAAATTGTATAAAAATAAAACAAAATAAAACAAAAATATTTAAAATTCCAATATAAAAATCTTTTATTTTTTCGCTCCCATATTAACTGAAATAAATAAAATAGGTATTTACTTTAACAAAAATGTGTTTATTTTATTGTTTCTTTAATTCAGTGTTTTTGTTTTTGTCTCTTGTTTTTAGTTTTCAATATATGATGAAATTATTAATTATTCATCTAAAAACTTTTATAAGGTTATATAGTATGAAGTACTTTTTGTATATTTTATTTTCTTCTCATTCTTTTTTCTAGATTATAATATATGTTCATAATGGTTTGCTGCCTCCCTTTCTCTTTACCGCCTGCTTGCCGAATTTAATCTAAAATTTTCAAGTTTTCTTCTTCATTTCTACCCTGACATTCGTGTGCAATTTAGTCTATATATTTCCCTTCCCTTATTCAGAAAAAGTTCATTTCACATAATACGTTTATTTATTAATTATTGATACAATGAACCTTTAACATGATTTTTACAATAAGTTATTGCCTTCAGATATCGTCGCGTTTGTACAAAACTGTTTTCTCCATCGTCCCAAGCAATTTTATGATGCTTTTTTGTAACCACCTTGAAGTGGTTTGAGAAGTCAAAGAAACCTTGAATATCAATTAATACAATATCATTAATCATTTTTAAAAATATCAAACAACTCGTTGAACTAATCCGTTTAAGGGATTAAATAATATTCGACTAATCGATCGTGTATGAGTAGGCAATAAGCTTGGGTATTTTCCTTACTTGGTGTCTTCAGTTCAGTTGAAATTCCAGGACCAGATTTAACTGTTTCATTTTGATAAGACAGATCAATTACGATAATTGGAGCTTTCATTTTGAATTCCGATGGTGTTAAAAAAGGCTGTGACGATTGTAGTAACTAGATTGAAAACTTGAATACATTTCATATAGGTGAGCAAACGGATTCTTATTGAAGTCGACATTTAAATTATCATATGGATATGATTCAGAACTTAAATGAAACTTCAAGTTAGATAAATTATTTGTGATAAATTTTCCGTTTAGTGTAAATCCGATTATTGCAAACCTTGGTCTTTTCCCGATTTGCTGATAGTTCAACATTCCAACATTTGTGGGTTCCTTGTCCTAATTTTGGGTTAACGTAGGAGCCCCAACTACGAAATGCAATAAGTAGGCTTACACCACTTATATTGGTCATTTCTAATTTAAATGTTTGTTCCAATCTTTTTTTTTAATGACTAGGTTTTTAGTTAGCATTAGCACCGGCAGAGCCAACATCACACCGGCAAAGCCAACATCACATCGGCAGAGCCAACCAACGCGCACGATCACACCACGTAACGCCAGCGATACCTCGCACGAAGACAGCGAAATGGCCGCTGCCGGTCGGCAGCAGAGAAGGGCCTCGAGCAGCTCCCGCTGCCCGCCGATCGGAGAGTCGGTTTTGTGAGTTGAACGAGAGAAGTCGTAATCCCGGAGAAAAAGAGCAGCTAGACGACCCCAGGAAAACACGTGGCAAGCGGACATGGAGGAGTAATACGGGTGAGCCGGCCAAGGGCCAATCCCAACTGTGGGATGCCAGTGATGCGCGGGGATAAGAAAACAACGTAGAGATAGGTTAGAACTTAGGTAAGACTTTGTAAATAAAATGCCAGGAACATTACAAGAACTATTCGGCTCCCAATTATTCTCCTAAAACTCAGTCACTAGAAAACGGGCGGGGAAGCGGTGCTGCCTCCCTTTCTCTTTACCGCCTGCTTGCCGAATTTAATCTAAAATTTTCAAGTTTTCTTCTTCATTTCTACCCTGACATTCGTGTGCAAGTTAGTCTATATATTTCCCTTCCCTTATTCAGAAAAAGTTCATTTCACATAATACGTTTATTTATTAATTATTGATACAATGAAATTCTTTTTCTAGCTCCATTCCATTGATTAACATAGAAGAGGCATTCGCATGTTACCAGTCTCGAATCGGTGTTACAGAATGTAAAGCGTTCACCACATTTCATTGTTTTCAAAACTTGTGCACCTTGATTCATGAACATCATTTTTGTTTTAAGAAGGTATTGGAAATGATTTTCAAATATCTTCCCATTAAATTGTAGAAAAAAATTATAAATTTCTTCAAAAAATTTCAGTATATATTGTTTAGAGCACAATCACCACCTTTAACATGATTTTTACAATAAGTTATTGCCTTCAGATATCGTCGCGTTTGTACAAAACTGTTTTCTCCATCGTCCCAAGCAATTTTATGATGCTTTTTTGTAACCACCTTGAAGTGGTTTGAGAAGTCAAAGAAACCTTGAATATCAATTAATACAATATCATTAATCATTTTTAAAAATATCAAACAACTCGTTGAACTAATCCGTTTAAGGGATTAAATAATATTCGACTAATCGATCGTGTATGAGTAGGCAATAAGCTTGGGTATTTTCCTTACTTGGTGTCTTCAGTTCAGTTGAAATTCCAGGACCAGATTTTACTGTTTCATTTTGATAAGACAGATCAATTACGATAATTGGAGCTTTCATTTTGAATTCCGATGGTGTTAAAAAAGGCTGTGACGATTGTAGTAACTAGATTGAAAACTTGAATACATTTCATATAGGTGAGCAAACGGATTCATATTGAAGTCGACATTTAAATTATCATATGGATATGATTCAGAACTTAAATGAAACTTCAAGTTAGATAAATTATTTGTGATAAATTTTCCGTTTAGTGTAAATCCGATTATTGCAAACCTTGGTCTTTCCCGATTTGCTGATAGTTCAACATTCCAACATTTGTGGGTTCCTTGTCCTAATTTTGGGTTAACGTAGGAGCCCCAACTACGAAATGCAATAAGTAGGCTTACACCACTTATATTGGTCATTTCTAATTTAAATGTTTGTTCCAATCTCTTTTTTTTAATGACTAGGTTTTTAGTTAGCATTAGCACCGGCAGAGCCAACATCACACCGGCAAAGCCAACATCACATCGGCAGAGCCAACCAACGCGCACGATCACACCACGTAACGCCAGCGATACCTCGCACGAAGACAGCGAAATGGCCGCTGCCGCGGTCGGCAGCAGAGAAGGGCCTCGAGCAGCTCCCGCTGCCCGCCGATCGGAGAGTCGGTTTTGTGAGTTGAACGAGAGAAGTCGTAATCCCGGAGAGAAAGAGCAGCTAGACGACCCCAGGAAAACACGTGGCAAGCGGACATGGAGGAGTAATACGGGTGAGCCGGCCAAGGGCCAATCCCAACTGTGGGATGCCAGTGATGCGCGGGGATAAGAAAACAACGTAGAGATAGGTTAGAACTTAGGTAAGACTTTGTAAATAAAATGCCAGGAACATTACAAGAACTATTCGGCTCCCAATTATTCTCCTAAAACTCAGTCACTAGAAAACGAGCGGGGAAGCGGTCCCAGGCTGACGGAACCGCATTTCCCTCTCTCTCTCTCATCCTTTTCCCTCCCTCGTCGTAGTTTGGGGTACCGGCACCCGGGGCCGGAAATGCCGGAAAGCCGATTCCCGGGTGACGGGATCGGTCGGCTCTATCCTCCCTCGGCACCCGGCTGACGGGACCGGACAACCAATTCCTGGGTGACGGGATCGGCCGCCCGCGAAAACCCCGACTCCCCCTCGGAAAACCCACCTCACACACACATCTCGCATCCCTTTTCCTGTCTGTCTCAGTATTTACAAATATATCTGTAGGGGACCGTGGGCTGACTGAAGTTTATATCCCGGCCCGTGATTAGCATCCTTAAATGATAAACAATTTTTAAGAGTTGTTCTCATACCAACAAATCGAGTTATATCAATCTTGCATCCATTTATTTCATACTTGATTTTATCCAAGAAAAAAGCCATACAATTAAAAAAATGTTGCAACATTATCGGTTGTAGGACCGACTGTTGTATCCTTTCTAATAATTCCTTGAAAGTTGAAGTATATTTCATGAGGGAGCACATTTGATTATACGACGAATAGGAATGAAACTCTTTTTTCGAAATACTCTCATCCGAGTAAACTTTTTCTCGAACATTTAAAATTTCGTTCATTGTTTTTTTCCAGTATATTTTTATTAATTTTTATCTTTGAAGCCTAGAGACTTTAAAAATAATTTATTTTTAAAGTTGGTGAGCTTCTTTTTAGAGTCGATCCTTTTTCTATAGCTTTTCAATTAGTAATGCTTGGTTGAGTGTATGAACCTGGTCTTTTATTATAAAAAATCATTCTATCATGGGAATATGTATCTTAATCTAAACGTTTTCACCAGTAAATTTACGAAATCTCCGTTTTGATCTACGATGCGTATGGAGAGTGTGGTTATTTCATCACAGATGATTGGCAAGTAATTAAGATTATGTAGTGTCAGATTCATATTATATCCAGGAGGAACACTAATACCCAATTCTTGTAACGTATGGTTAGGATTGTCTACATATATACGTTACATTACAAACGAATACTTTTCATTTTTAAAATATTAAAAGTCTGATCCGATAGATATGTTTTTGTTGGGTGTGGCTCTAAAACTATTTAATCAAAACCAGAAAGTTGACAAATTGAACATTCCATATTAAAGTAAACCGGCTCCAGAGTGCTGGTTATTTCCACTTGAAGAGTACTGTTATTGCTTTCAATTTTAAAAGATTTTTCAATACCGTAAACTTTAAGTGTTTTATAAATATAATCAGTTATAACTTTAGTTCATAGGATCCAATGCGAATTGAAATCACATAGTTCCAATATGGAAAAGATTGTTAATGCACACTCAAAACGTCGATCCAATTCGATTGGTGGAAAGTAGTTTGTATTTATAACAGAACTATTTCCATTCAAGGATAAGGCCACTGATCTAAAAATAATTAAATCTGTTGTTAAGCTGTGAAAATCTTTATTTTTAATCTATTTTTATACAAAATCCAAAAACTTTTTTAAATCAAAATAAATTAATCAAAACTTTTTTTATATCTTCCATTATCCATATCGTTATCCTTACTTATATGCAAGAACCCAAATTTATCTGAATTAATCTCTATATATATGTCGCATATTTAAATCATCTTGTTTGAACATTATTATAAAGTTTGCATTATCACGAATCAAGTGTTTAGGTTTATAGGTATATGTTCGACATAAATAAAAAAATCAATATTCTTATGACGACCCATACAAAAATAATATCTTATGTTGTCG